>NC_143199.1:795000-807500 GCF_051530095.1 Phoenix dactylifera | reverse complement strand
GCGCCCAGGCGCGCCCGACCGTCCCTGCGCGCCGCCTGCGCGAGCGCCCACGCGCGCCCGACCGGACCTGCGCGCGCGCCCACGCGCGCCCGACCGCCCCTGCGCACGCCGCCTGCCGCGCCTCGGCGCCCGTGCCGCGCCCTGCCGCACGCCTGCCGCGCCTCGGCGCCCGTGCCGCGCCCTGCCGCACGCCTGCCGCGCCCACGCGCGCCTGCCGCGCCCCTGCCGCGCCCCCTGGCGCCCTGCCGCGCCCCCTGGCGCCCTGCCGCGCCCCTGCCACGCCCCCTGGCGCCCTGCCGCGCGCCCAGGCGCCCTGCCGCGCGCCCAGGCGCCCTGCCGCGCGCCCAGGCGCCCTGGCACGCGCCCAGGCGCCCTGCCAGCCAGCCTGCCGCGCCCAGGCGCCCTGCCACAGCCCCCAGGCCGTGCCATAGGCCTGCCAGCCCCCTGCCAAGGCCCCAGCCGGGCCAACAGCCTATGTCCAAGGCTTGCCCATGCCTTGGCCAAGCCTTTGGCCCTCCTCATGCCATGAAGACCCCTATGCCTTGGCCACTCTTGGGCCACTTGGGGAGCACTATAAATAAGAGGGAATGAGGCTCTTTTGACCATCTTACATCTTTTATCTTGCATCTTAGCACTTGTTGTATTTCGGCCTTAGTGGCTTGGGAGGGACCTTGTCTCTTTGTATTCGGTCTTGGGGTTTGTCCAAGACTTGGGCTAGGGGAAACCCATCATAGTTTCCCTTAGATATTTTGCTTGTAAGCTTCATTTTGGGAAATAGAATCAATTAAGCGTTCCTCTAACTTTCTCCACAAATACTCTTAAGTTTGATTGTTTTCTTCTCAAGTCAAGGGTCGGGTCAAGCTGCAACCAGTAGACCCTCCCCTTGCCTTGATTCCCTCGGCTACTTAAGAGCTTGGCACACCGCGGCACAAGCTCAACTACCTTGGCGTTACCCGATCGGCCCTTTTCCAACAACTTTAAGGCATCCGCAAGGTGCGCACGAGCAAGACTTGGTGTGGTGGCTTGGGGGCCGAAAGCCACCCTCCAACATTGGTGCTTTCATTGAGAGACTTCCGAGGGAGGTCTCTCCAAAGAGGTAACGCCCTTGAAACCAAGAAATTTTCAATACGGGGTGGAATTAAGGAGTACTACTTTCTTGCATGCTTAGAAGTGAGCCTTAAGATTCCTACTACTTCTTGCACTTAGACTTTCTTGTTGTGAGTGTGGGAGGGTAAACTAGAAGTTCTTTACTTGCAAGTAGTACTTAAATTTTGGCACTTTAAATTCCTTGCTTGCAAAAGGGAGTGAGAACATTTTTGTTGTAAAGAGGACGGTTTGTTCTTCTATTTTGCTCATCATAGGGATAGTGCCAACGGGGAGGCTACTGGTAGTACCCGGCGCTATTTGACCCAACTATTCGGTGTTAGGGTATAGAGGGACGGCACAAGAGGGAGGCTACTGGTAGTACCTCGTGCCCTCCTAACTACACCGGGTAGGGAGCAAGTAGAGCAACAACACGTTACTCTCGGGTTGTGAGGCTTATTTGTTGTAAACCATTGTTGTAATTGGAGTTGATTGAGTGGTGTACCTTTCAAAAATATATATAAGAAGGAGGGTCGGTTCATCCCTTGGGTGACGGCCAAAGGAGGTTTGGAGGTGCATTTGTAGAAGCAAAACAATGGAGTCGGGAGCTAATTCAAATTCTCACCATGCTCGGCTAGAGGCATTGGAGGGGAGTTCGGCCCACCTAAACCGAACCCTTGAAAGCCAAAATCGAACCCTAGAAAATCTATCCAATACCCTAGCCGGGATGAATGCTCACTTGGAGAGGTTAGAGAGGAGGATTGGAGAAAAAGAAAGAGAAAGAGAGCATAAAAGATCAAATGATGGGGAGCCATGGTCGCACGCCTCACGGCGGGATCATGGAAGGGATGAGAGGAGAAGTGATGCGGAAAGCCTACGAGCTAACCGAATGGAGGAGCTAGATCACCGGAGGCCTCGGAGGAGAGGAGGAAGAATTGAAGCCCGGGGGATAGAGATTGAGAGGTGGATAGAAGAAGAGGGACCTAGCCACAGTGAAGAGGGGAGTGAACCCGAGGGAGATCCATTCCATGACCAAAGGCCTATAGGCCGGAGGAACTTCATGGAAGGAAGAAGGAGGAATGAAGACTATGATGAAGATTATGCTAGGGGCCCAAGACACCAAGATAGAGGGCTAAGAAAACCGAAGATTGACTTTCCCAAGTTCGGCGGTGGTGATCCTTATGAATGGATGGACAAAGCCGAGCAATATTTTGATGTCTATGAAGTACCAAGGAGGGATCGGGTCACATTAGCTAGTTTCCATCTTGAGGGAAGAGCTAGCCGGTGGTGGAGGTGGATCCGTGACCTATATGAGAAAGATGGCAAGAGGCTTGGGTGGACGGCCTTCGTGAAGGAGTTCATGTCACAATGGGGGCCTTCTCCCGTTGTGAATCATCATGGCCAACTCGCCAAGCTAAAGCAAGAAGGAAGAGTGCAAGCATATATTGATGAGTTCCGGCTTCTACAAACCATGGTGAGTGGATGGTCGGAAGAAGCATTGTTGGGCACTTTTCTTGACGGCTTGAAGCCTTGGCTTGCCAAGGAGTTAAAGTTGAAGCAACCGGCAAGATTACAAGAAGCTATGAGGATGGCCGAGATCTTGGACCAAAGCTATGGCATGGAGAAGAAAATGTCCAAGGAAAGCTTCAACAACAAGGCCTCTACATCACTACCACCGAAGGGGCCTTGGAAGGGGAAAGAAGAAGTGAAGAAGTACAAGGAGCGGCCTCAACATGTCAAGAAGCTTTCTAGAGATGAGCTCCAAGACTACATCAAGAAGGGACTATGCTTCAAATGTGGTGACAAGTGGAGCCGGGGCCATCAATGCAAAACCGGTCAAGCTTTCCTTCTAGATGTGGGCTCCGAGGAGGAGGAGGCTACCTCGGAGGCTTCGGAGGAAGAAGATGAGGAGGAGCAAGACCATGGGGCTGATTTTAGCCCGAGAGAAGAAGAGGCCGAGCTATCCTTGCATGCCATGTCCGGAGTACAAAGACCGTCCACCATGCGTTTGATGGCATGGGTGGGCAAACATGAGGTATCTCTCTTGGTAGATAGCGGTTCATCCCATAATTTTATCAACTCCGGAATAGTGAAGAAGGTTGGATTGAAAGGGGCGACCGTGGAGCCCTTTGAAGTAAAGGTCGCTAGTGGGGAGAAGCTCAAATGTCAAGAGGTGGTAAGGGATGTTCGCATGAATATCCAAGGAGTAAGGGTCAAGGCCGACCTACATGTTCTTCAACTAGTCGGCTTGGACGTGGTGTTGGGCAATGCTTGGCTCAAAGGCTTGGGGAAGGTGCTAACCGACTATAGCACCATGACTATGGAGTTCAAGCTTGGAGGCCAAAAGAAGAAGTGGACCGCCATGAGCAACAAAGAGGTGCGGTCTTGCGAAGCCAACATGATAGAGAAGCTATGCAAAGGAGGAGCTTCTTGCTATGCCATTGTGGTGACCGGCCAACACCAAGAAGAAGACAAGAAAGAAGATGAGTTGGAGGGCATCCCTCCAAAGATCCGAAGCTTATTGGAGGCTCACCATGATGTTATGAAGGTACCCACATCTCTCCCACCTCCAAGAAGCTTTGATCACCCTATAAGATTGAAGAATGAAGCTACACCGGTGAACGTTCCACCCTACCGGTATGCTCATTTTCAAAAAGAGGAGATAGAGAGACAAGTGGAGGAGATGTTGAAGCAAGGGTTGATCCGCCATAGCACGAGTCCCTTCTCATCTCCGGTTCTACTTGTGAAGAAGAAAGATGGCACATGGAGATTTTGCACCGACTACCGGGCCTTGAATGAAGCAACTATCAAGGATCGATTCCCCATTCCCACGGTGGATGAGATGCTTGATGAACTACATGGTGCAACGGTCTTCACCAAACTTGATTTAAGGGCGGGGTACCACCAAATTCGAATGAAGGAGGAAGACATTCACAAGACGGCATTCCGGACACATTCGGGCCACTACGAATATCTTGTCATGCCATTTGGCCTTTGCAATGCTCCTTCCACATTTCAAGCTACAATGAATGAGGTATTCCGGCCTTACTTGAGGAAGTTCATGCTAGTATTTTTTGATGATATCTTGGTCTACTCCCACTCTATGGAAGAGCATGTCAAACATTTGGAAGTTGTGTTATCCATCTTGGAGAAGCACCACTTCTACATCAAGCCTCCCAAATGTGCCTTTGCCCAAAAGGAGTTAGAATATTTAGGGCACATCATATCGGGAGAAGGTGTGAAGGTGGACCAAAGGAAGATTGAGGCTATGGTGGATTGGCCTCTACCCAAGAACATCTCGGCTCTTAGAGGGTTCTTGGGATTGACCGGGTACTATCGGAGGTTTGTGAAGAACTATGGGTTGATTGCTAGACCTCTAACTTCCATGTTGAAGAAGGGAGAATTTGAATGGACTCCGGAGTCGAGAGAAGCATTTGACAACTTGAAGAGGGCCATGACTCAAACACCGGTCCTAGCACTTCCGGACTTCTCTATTCCATTTGAAGTCTACACCGATGCAAGTGGAGATGGCATCGGAGCGGTCCTTGTGCAACAAAAGAGGCCCCTAGCCTTCCTCTCCAAAGCCTTGGGCCCCATGAAGAAGGCGTGGGGAACATATGCAAGGGAGCTACTAGCATTGGTGCATGCCGTCAAGGTATGGAGGCCCTATTTGCTTGGGAAGAAGTTCACTATTATCACCGATCAACAAGCATTAAGGCATCTTTTGGAGCAAAAAATTGTGACCCCGGATCAACAAAAATTCTTAGTCAAACTACTTGGCTTTGAATATGACATTGTATACCAACCGGGGAAGGAGAACAAGGTGGCGGATGCACTATCAAGGAAAGAAGGAAGCCCAATGCTTTGGGCGGCCGAAGGAGAAGAGCCTACTTCCATGGCTCTTAGTGGGATCGAATGGAGGATTTGGGACCAAATCCGGGAGGCAAACAAGCTTGATACTCGAGCCTTGGAGATCAAAGAAAAGATTGAAGCTTCAACCGAGGGGGTGGCCAACTACAAGCTCAAGGAAGGACTCATCATCTACAAAGGGTATGTCTATGTACCTAATGTCCCTAATTTGAGAAGAAACATCCTTGATCATTTTCACAATAGTAAGGAGGGTGGACACTCGGGTTGGTTTCGCACTTATATCCGAGTTAAGCACTTCTTCTATTGGGAGGGACTTAAAGCCGAAGTCAAGGCATTGGTGGCCGGATGTGAAATTTGCCAAAAGATCAAGTATGATCCAAGGGCACCAATGGGTCTTCTTCAACCACTCCCTATTCCAAGTATGATTTGGGAAGACATCTCTATGGATTTTGTTGAAGGATTGCCTACTAGCAAAGGGTATGAAGTCATCATAGTGGTAGTGGACCGACTAAGCAAATATGCTCATTTCATCCCCATCAAACACCCCTACACGGCCAAGTCGGTGGCTACATCATTTGTGGAGTCGGTAATCAAGTTGCATGGTGTCCCAAAGAGCATAATATCCGATCGGGATAGGGTATTTATGAGCACATTTTGGAAAGAATTATTCACACTTC
Source organism: Phoenix dactylifera (assembly GCF_051530095.1). NCBI lineage: Eukaryota > Viridiplantae > Streptophyta > Magnoliopsida > Arecales > Arecaceae > Phoenix > Phoenix dactylifera. The sequence goes on along the minus strand of NC_143199.1, from coordinate 801,870 downwards.
AAGGGAGCATATTGAAGACAAGCTCATCCTATCATCCTCAAACGGATGGGCAAACGGAGGTAACCAACCGGACCCTTGAACAATATTTAAGATGTTTTTGCCACAACCAACAATCCAAATGGGGAGAGTTCATTGTTTGGGCCGAATATTGGTACAACACTACCTTTCATGCATCTATCAAAACTAGCCCATTTGAGTTAGTTTATGGGAGACCACCTCCGGGTTTGCACCGACATGAGAGGGGGACGGCCAAGAATGAAGAAGTAGAACAAACATTGGCCGGAAGAGATGAAGCTCTAACCAATGCAAGAAGGGAGCTCAAGAAGGCCCAAGAAAGAATGAAGAGGTATTATGACAAAAACCGAAGAGAGGTAACCTTCAATCCCGGAGATTTTGTTTATTTAAAGTTACAACCTTACACTCAAAAATCTCTCAAGAAGAATTTTAGCCACAAACTCTCTCAAAGGTTTTATGGGCCATTCAAAGTAGTGGAAAGAATGGGAGAAGTAGCATACCGGTTGGACTTGCCCACTACTTCATTGCTACATCCGGTCTTTCATGTGTCGCTACTCAAGAAAGCGGTGGGTGACCCTTCATTGATAGAAAAAGACTTACCCACCTATGATCATGATGGAAGATTATTACTCCAACCCAAGGAAGCCATTAAATACCGCATTTGGAGGAAAGGGAGAGAACGAAGAAAAGAATGGCAAGTCTTAATCTCATGGGAAGGTATGCCAAAAGAAGGGGCCACTTGGGAGAATTATGAAGAAATGACCCGGCGATACCCACATTTTATCCTTGAGGACAAGGATATTCTTCAAGGGAGGGAGAATGTTGAAGACCCTCGCAAGCGCCACCGTCGGGGCCTTCAACCAAGGGGAAATACCGGCCCGGAGGAGGACCACGAAAGGACATGCCAAGGTATGAGTTTACTATTTTGCTTGGAAAGCATTGGCCGAAGCCCATTTACGCTTGGCCAAGCCTTGGCCAAGCCCCTCCATGCTTGGCCTAGCCTTGGCCAAGCTCTTCTCCACTCGGCCAAGCTCACCCATGACCGTGCCCAACCAAGGCCGCGCCCGTGCCCACGCTCGAGCGCGCCCAAGACATGCCCAAGCATGCCTCAGCCCACTGCTGGGCGCGCCCAGGCCATGGCTGGGCGAGCCCAGGCCACAGCCACACTCAGGCCACGGCTGGGCACGCCCAGGACACAGGCCGCGCGCCCAGCCGCCCGCCCGCGCGCCCAGGCGCGCGCCTGCACGCCCAGGCGAGGTTCGGGCCAGCGAACCTCGCCGCTGACCGCAGGGCCCGCGCGCCCGCCCGCGCGCCCGCCCGCGCGCCCGCCCGCGCGCCAGGCCGCGCGCCCGCCCGCGCGCCCGCCCGCGCGCCCGGCCGCGCGCCCGCCAGCATGCCCGGGCGAGGTTCGGCCCAGCGAACCTCGCCGCTTGCGCGCGCGCCCAGGCGCGCCCGACCGTCCCTGCGCGCCGCCTGCGCGAGCGCCCACGCGCGCCCGACCGGACCTGCGCGCGCGCCCACGCGCGCCCGACCGCCCCTGCGCACGCCGCCTGCCGCGCCTCGGCGCCCGTGCCGCGCCCTGCCGCACGCCTGCCGCGCCTCGGCGCCCGTGCCGCGCCCTGCCGCACGCCTGCCGCGCCCACGCGCGCCTGCCGCGCCCCTGCCGCGCCCCCTGGCGCCCTGCCGCGCCCCCTGGCGCCCTGCCGCGCCCCCTGGCGCCCTGCCGCGCCCCTGCCACGCGCCCAGGCGCCCTGCCGCGCGCCCAGGCGCCCTGCCGCGCGCCCAGGCGCCCTGCCGCGCGCCCAGGCGCCCTGCCGCGCGCCCAGGCGCCCTGGCACGCGCCCAGGCGCCCTGCCAGCCAGCCTGCCGCGCCCAGGCGCCCTGCCACAGCCCCCAGGCCGTGCCATAGGCCTGCCAGCCCCCTGCCAAGGCCCCAGCCGGGCCAACAGCCTATGTCCAAGGCTTGCCCATGCCTTGGCCAAGCCTTTGGCCCTCCTCATGCCATGAAGACCCCTATGCCTTGGCCACTCTTGGGCCACTTGGGGAGCACTATAAATAAGAGGGAATGAGGCTCTTTTGACCATCTTACATCTTTTATCTTGCATCTTAGCACTTGTTGTATTTCGGCCTTAGTGGCTTGGGAGGGACCTTGTCTCTTTGTATTCGGTCTTGGGGTTTGTCCAAGACTTGGGCTAGGGGAAACCCATCATAGTTTCCCTTAGATATTTTGCTTGTAAGCTTCATTTTGGGAAATAGAATCAATTAAGCGTTCCTCTAACTTTCTCCACAAATACTCTTAAGTTTGATTGTTTTCTTCTCAAGTCAAGGGTCGGGTCAAGCTGCAACCAGTAGACCCTCCCCTTGCCTTGATTCCCTCGGCTACTTAAGAGCTTGGCACACCGCGGCACAAGCTCAACTACCTTGGCGTTACCCGATCGGCCCTTTTCCAACAACTTTAAGGCATCCGCAAGGTGCGCACGAGCAAGACTTGGTGTGGTGGCTTGGGGGCCGAAAGCCACCCTCCAACACGGCCGCCCGCGCGACGCGCCCATCCGCGCGGGCCAAATGCGCAGAACCGAGCGACCACGCCGCGGCCGCGCGCGCGCCAAGGCGCGGGAGCACGACGAAGCGCGCGCCCGAGCGGCCGATCGGCCCAGCGCGCCCGTCCTTGCGCGTCACCGGCCAACGGCCCCGCGCACGCGCGGCGCGCCCGCCCGCGCGGCGCGACCATCCGCGCTGGGCGACGGGCTCGGGCGGAAGGCCCGCCCAGGCAGGACACACCCCCTTACCTCCCCAGCGGGGCATCCTCCGAAGGCCCACCCCAAGGGCTCCAGCGAATCGAGGAGCATTGCACACGGAAACGGCCCGGACGCGAGTCCCGGTCGCACGGGGTGCGCATCCGGAACGTCCGGGACGCGCTTCCCGGGAGGGCCGATGGAGGGAGCCGAAGTGGCGCACGGCCGCCGGGCACGGACGGCCGAAGGCAGCGCCCGTGCGCCGGGAAGTCGGCAGGCGCGTGCCGGCTCCGTCGGGGACGAAATGTGCCGGGCAAGTCCGCCGCGAGGCAACGGTCCTGTGCGGAGTGGAGCGGAAGGCCCGCCGCGGCGGCAGCAGACCCCCCCTCCCTACCACCCCGGCGGGGCATCCGCCCAAAGCCCACCCCAAGCGTTCCAAAGTACCGAGGAGCGTTGCAAACGGGAACGGCCCGGACACGCGACCCGGTCGCACGGGATGCGCGTCCCGGTCGCACGGGTCGCGCGTCCCGGGAGGGCCGACGGACGAAGCCGAAGTGGCGCACGGCCGCCGCGCACGGACGGCCGGCGGCGGCGCCCGTGCGCCGGAAAGTCGTCGGGCGCGCGACGGCTCCGTCGGGGACGAACGGTGCCGGGCACGACCGCCGCGAGGCAACGGACTTGTGCGGAGGGGGGCGGAAGGCCCGCCGCGGCGGCGCCAGCCCCCCCTCCCTACCACCCCGACGGGGCATCCGCCCAAAGCCCACCCCAAGCGTTCCAAAGTACCGAGGAGCGTTGCAAACGGGAACCGCCCGGACACGCGTCCCGGTCGCACGGGATGCGCGTCCCGGTCGCACGGGTCGCGCGTCCCGGGAGGGCCGACGGAGGAAGCCGGCGCACGGCCGCCGCGCGGACGGCCGGCGGGGGCGCCCATGCGCCGGGGCCTCGGCGGGCGCGGGCCGGCTCCCTCGGGGACGAACGGTGCCGGGCCCGCCCGCCGCGAGGCGACGGACTTGTGCGGAGTGGAGCGGAAGTCCCGCCGCGGCAGCAGCAGCCCCCCCTCCCTACCACCCCGGCGGGGCATCCGCCCAAGGCCCACCCCAAGCGTTCCAAAGTACCGAGGAGCGTTGCAAACGGGAACGGCCCGGACACGCGTCCCGGTCGCACGGGTCGCGCATCCCGGGAGGGCCGACGGAGGAAGCCGGCGCACGGCCGCCGCGCGGACGGCCGGCGGCGGCGCCCATGCGCCGGGGCCTCGGCGGGCGCGTGCCGGCTCCCTCGGGGACGAACGGTGCCGGGCGCGCCCGCCGCGAGGCGACGGACTTGTGCGGAGTGGAGCGGAAGTCCCGCCGCGGCAGCAGCAGCCCCCCCTCCCTACCACCCCGGCGGGGCATCCGCCCAAGGCCCACCCCAAGCGTTCCAAAGTACCGAGGAGCGTTGCAAACGGGAACGGCCCGGACACGCGTCCCGGTCTCACGGGATGCGCGTCCCGGTCGCACGGGTCGCGCATCCCGGGAGGGCCGACGGAGGAAGCCGGCGCACGGCCGCCGCGCGGACGGCCGGCGGCGGCGCCCATGCGCCGGGGCCTCGGCGGGCGCGTGCCGGCTCCCTCGGGGACGAACGGTGCCGGGCGCGCCCGCCGCGAGGCGACGGACTTGTGCGGAGTGGAGCGGAAGTCCCGCCGCGGCAGCAGCCGCCCCCCCTCCCTACCACCCCGGCGGGGCATCCGCCCAAAGCCCACCCCAAGCGTTCCAAAGTACCGAGGAGCGTTGCAAACGGGAACGGCCCGGACACGCGTCCCGGTCGCACGGGATGCGCGTCCCGGTCGCACGGGTCGCGCGTCCCGGGAGGACAGACCGAGCAAGCCGAGGTGCCGCTCACGGCCGCCGCGAGGGACGTACGGCGCCGGCGCCCGCGCCCCGTGGCACGGCCTAGAGCGTGCCCCCCTGCCACCCCATCGGGGCATCGGCGCAAAGCCCACCGCGGGGTAGATAACCGAAGGCAACGAGGGACGGTGGATGCACATATCCGAGCAGTGGCGATAGGGCCGGAGGGAGCACCGACAGGGCCGTGAGATTTTAAAGTACCGAGGGAATTTGCAAACCGGGCCCGCCCCTCCCCCCGTCCATCGCACGCCGATCGGGGGTCCGGCGCCCCGCGGGGGGCTGCCGGCATGCGCTCCCGGTGCAGGCATCGACGAGCCGCCCGCGACCTCCACTCGGGTCCGAGCCCCCAAGCGCGGATGCCGAAACGCGCCGGCCGCGGCAGCCCCACCCCTGCCACCCCATCGGGGCATCGGCGCAAGGCCCACCCTGGGGTAGATAACCGAAGGCAACGAGGGACGGTGGATGCACATATCCGAGCAATAGCGATAGGGCCGGAGCGAAGACCGAGGGGGTCGGGGGGTTTTAATGTTCCGAGGGAAGTTGGAAACGGGGCCCGCCCGGACGCCCGTCCCTCGCACGCCGATCGGGGGTCCCGCACCCCGCGGGGGGCTGCCGGCATGCGCCCCTAGTACAAGCATCGACGAGTCGCCCGCGACCTCCACTCGGATCCGGCGGCGCACGCGCGGATGGCGAAACGCGGCGGCCGCGGCTGCAGCCCCCCTACCACCCCGTTGGCGCGTCGGCGCAAAGCCCACCCCGGGGAGGATAACCGAAGGCGACGAGGGACGATGCATGCACATATCCGAGCAAATACCGAGAGGGTCGGGGGGAAGACCGAGAGGCAAGGGGTGTTTAGAGTACCGAGGGAAGTTGCGAAAGGGGCCCGCCCGGACGCTCGCCGCTCGCAGGCGATCCGGCGGGGCGCACGGAGGGCGCCGCCCATCGCCGGAGCTTGCTCGGTCATCTCTGCCGCACGGACACGTAAGCGCCGCCGCGCAAGGTTCGGCCGGCGGGGCGGACGGTTCGCCGCCGCAGGCCTTTCCCGCAGCCGGAACGTGGGCCCGGCGTTGCGCGCCGGCGGGCCGCGCAATCCGCCGGGGCGCACGGCGGGCGCCGCCCGTCGCCGGGGCTTCGCTCGGTCATCTCGGCCGCACGGACACGTGCGCGCAGCCGCGGAAGGTTCGGCCGGCGGGGCGGACGGTTCGCCGACGCAGGCCTCTCCCGCGGCCGGAACGCGGGACCGGCGTTGCGCGCCGGCGGAAGGCGCGATCCGGCAGGGCGCACGGCGGGCGCCGCCCGGGCTTCGCTCGGTCATCTCGGCCGCACGGACACGTGCGCGCCGCCCATCGCCGGGGCTTCGCTCGGTCATCTCGGCCGCGCCGCCACGTGCGCGCCGCCGCGGAAGGCTTGGCCGGCCGGGCGGACGGTTCGCCGCCGCAGGCCTTTCCCGCAGCATGCGCCCCTTCGCCCGAACGACCGCGGGACTCCGGTACGGCCTAGCCGTCGGCCGCCCGGCTGCAAGCCGTCGGGGCCGCTCGATCCCCGTCGCGTGCCGGCCGCCGCTCGGGCCAGCCGGCCGGCTGCCGCACGTAACCTCTGACCTCATCAGCGGTCGATCCGCACCGCGCTGGTCTTCGGTGCGGACCCGTCGGGGCCGTGCCGCGCCGGCCGTCGCATCCGGTTCCGCAGGCGCCGCCCGGTTGCCTCCCGCCCTCGTGCGCTCGCGCCGGCCGGGCGACGCGGTGCCCGCGGGACTCGGGCATGGTTGAGCCGTCGGCCGCCCGGCGGCATGCCGCCGCCGCTCCGCGCCGCGTGCCGGCTGCGCTCCTCCCCGCGCCCGTCCGCGGGCGGGCCCGCCGCCGCTCGCGCCGGCCGGGCGACGCGGTGCCCGCGGGACTCGGGCATGGTTGAGCCGTCGGCCGCCCGGCGGCATGCCGCCGCCGCTCCGCGCCGCGTGCCGGCTGCGCTCCTCCCCGCGCCCGTCCGCGGGCGGGCCCGCCGCCGCTCGCGCCGGCCGGGCGACGCGGTGCCCGCGGGACTCGGGCACGGTTGAGCCGACGGCCGCCCGGCGGCATGCCGCCGCCGCTCCGCGCCGCGTGCCGGCTGCGCTCCTCCCCGCGCCCGTCCGTGGGCGGGCCCGCCGCCGCTCGGCCTAGCCCCCCGGCTGCCGCACGTAACCTGCGACCTCGTCGGCGCTGGATGCGCGTCGTGACAGTTTTCGGTGGGGCGCCGCGGAG
>NC_143199.1:780000-785000 GCF_051530095.1 Phoenix dactylifera | reverse complement strand
CGCGACGGCCCGAGCGCCCCCGCCGCGCGCGAGCGCCCGCGCGCCGCTCGGCCGGGGGCGCCCGGCCCTGCGCAGAACCGAGCGACCACGCCGCGGACGCGCGAGCGCCCAGGCGCGACAGCGGGACGGCGCGCGCGTCCGAGAGGCCGATCGGCCTAGCGCGCCCGTCCTTGCGCGAACCCGGGCAACGGCCCGCCCGCCCGCGCGGCCCGGCCGCCCGCGCGACGCGCCCATCCGCGCGGGCCAAATGCGCAGAACCGAGCGACCACGCCGCGGCCGCGCGCGCGCCAAGGCGCGGGAGCACGACGAAGCGCGCGCCCGAGCGGCCGATCGGCCCAGCGCGCCCGTCCTTGCGCGTCACCGGCCAACGGCCCCGCGCACGCGCGGCGCGCCCGCCCGCGCGGCGCGACCATCCGCGCTGGGCGACGGGCTCGGGCGGAAGGCCCGCCCAGGCAGGACACACCCCCTTACCTCCCCAGCGGGGCATCCTCCGAAGGCCCACCCCAAGGGCTCCAGCGAATCGAGGAGCATTGCACACGGAAACGGCCCGGACGCGAGTCCCGGTCGCACGGGGTGCGCATCCCGAACGTCCGGGACGCGCTTCCCGGGAGGGCCGATGGAGGGAGCCGAAGTGGCGCACGGCCGCCGGGCACGGACGGCCGAAGGCAGCGCCCGTACGCCGGGAAGTCGGCAGGCGCGTGCCGGCCCCGTCGGGGACGAAATGTGCCGGGCAAGTCCGCCGCGAGGCAACGGTCCTGTGCGGAGTGGAGCGGAAGGCCCGCCGCGGCGGCAGCAGACCCCCCCTCCCTACCACCCCGGCGGGGCATCCGCCCAAAGCCCACCCCAAGCGTTCCAAAGTACCGAGGAGCGTTGCAAACGGGAACGGCCCGGACACGCGACCCGGTCGCACGGGATGCGCGTCCCGGTCGCACGGGTCGCGCGTCCCGGGAGGGCCGACGGACGAAGCCGAAGTGGCGCACGGCCGCCGCGCACGGACGGCCGGCGGCGGCGCCCGTGCGCCGGAAAGTCGTCGGGCGCGCGACGGCTCCGTCGGGGACGAACGGTGCCGGGCACGACCGCCGCGAGGCAACGGACTTGTGCGGAGGGGGGCGGAAGGCCCGCCGCGGCGGCGCCAGCCCCCCCTCCCTACCACCCCGACGGGGCATCCGCCCAAAGCCCACCCCAAGCGTTCCAAAGTACCGAGGAGCGTTGCAAACGGGAACCGCCCGGACACGCGTCCCGGTCGCACGGGATGCGCGTCCCGGTCGCACGGGTCGCGCGTCCCGGGAGGGCCGACGGAGGAAGCCGGCGCACGGCCGCCGCGCGGACGGCCGGCGGGGGCGCCCATGCGCCGGGGCCTCGGCGGGCGCGGGCCGGCTCCCTCAGGGACGAACGGGGCCGGGCCCGCCCGCCGCGAGGCGACGGACTTGTGCGGAGTGGAGCGGAAGTCCCGCCGCGGCAGCAGCAGCCCCCCCTCCCTACCACCCCGGCGGGGCATCCGCCCAAGGCCCACCCCAAGCGTTCCAAAGTACCGAGGAGCGTTGCAAACGGGAACGGCCCGGACACGCGTCCCGGTCTCACGGGATGCGCGTCCCGGTCGCACGGGTCGCGCATCCCGGGAGGGCCGACGGAGGAAGCCGGCGCACGGCCGCCGCGCGGACGGCCGGCGGCGGCGCCCATGCGCCGGGGCCTCGGCGGGCGCGTGCCGGCTCCCTCGGGGACGAACGGTGCCGGGCGCGCCCGCCGCGAGGCGACGGACTTGTGCGGAGTGGAGCGGAAGTCCCGCCGCGGCAGCAGCAGCCCCCCCTCCCTACCACCCCGGCGGGGCATCCGCCCAAGGCCCACCCCAAGCGTTCCAAAGTACCGAGGAGCGTTGCAAACGGGAACGGCCCGGACACGCGTCCCGGTCTCACGGGATGCGCGTCCCGGTCGCACGGGTCGCGCATCCCGGGAGGGCCGACGGAGGAAGCCGGCGCACGGCCGCCGCGCGGACGGCCGGCGGCGGCGCCCATGCGCCGGGGCCTCGGCGGGCGCGTGCCGGCTCCCTCGGGGACGAACGGTGCCGGGCGCGCCCGCCGCGAGGCGACGGACTTGTGCGGAGTGGAGCGGAAGTCCCGCCGCGGCAGCAGCCGCCCCCCCTCCCTACCACCCCGGCGGGGCATCCGCCCAAAGCCCACCCCAAGCGTTCCAAAGTACCGAGGAGCGTTGCAAACGGGAACGGCCCGGACACGCGTCCCGGTCGCACGGGATGCGCGTCCCGGTCGCACGGGTCGCGCGTCCCGGGAGGACAGACCGAGCAAGCCGAGGTGCCGCTCACGGCCGCCGCGAGGGACGTACGGCGCCGGCGCCCGCGCCCCGTGGCACGGCCTAGAGCGTGCCCCCTTGCCACCCCATCGGGGCATCGGCGCAAAGCCCACCGCGGGGTAGATAACCGAAGGCAACGAGGGACGGTGGATGCACATATCCGAGCAGTGGCGATAGGGCCGGAGGGAGCACCGACAGGGCCGTGAGATTTTAAAGTACCGAGGGAATTTGCAAACCGGGCCCGCCCCTCCCCCCGTCCATCGCACGCCGATCGGGGGTCCGGCGCCCCGCGGGGGGCTGCCGGCATGCGCTCCCGGTGCAGGCATCGACGAGCCGCCCGCGACCTCCACTCGGGTCCGAGCCCCCAAGCGCGGATGCCGAAACGCGCCGGCCGCGGCAGCCCCACCCCTGCCACCCCATCGGGGCATCGGCGCAAGGCCCACCCTGGGGTAGATAACCGAAGGCAACGAGGGACGGTGGATGCACATATCCGAGCAATAGCGATAGGGCCGGAGCGAAGACCGAGGGGGTCGGGGGGTTTTAATGTTCCGAGGGAAGTTGGAAACGGGGCCCGCCCGGACGCCCGTCCCTCGCACGCCGATCGGGGGTCCCGCACCCCGCGGGGGGCTGCCGGCATGCGCCCCTAGTACAAGCATCGACGAGTCGCCCGCGACCTCCACTCGGATCCGGCGGCGCACGCGCGGATGGCGAAACGCGGCGGCCGCGGCTGCAGCCCCCCTACCACCCCGTTGGCGCGTCGGCGCAAAGCCCACCCCGGGGAGGATAACCGAAGGCGACGAGGGACGATGCATGTACATATCCGAGCAAATACCGAGAGGGTCGGGGGGAAGACCGAGAGGCAAGGGGTGTTTAGAGTACCGAGGGAAGTTGCGAAAGGGGCCCGCCCGGACGCTCGCCGCTCGCACGCGGATCGGGGGTCCGGCGTTGCGCGCCGCCGGCCAGCGCGATCCGGCGGGGCGCACGGAGGGCGCCGCCCATCGCCGGAGCTTGCTCGGTCATCTCTGCCGCACGGACACGTAAGCGCCGCCGCGCAAGGTTCGGCCGGCGGGGCGGACGGTTCGCCGCCGCAGGCCTTTCCCGCAGCCGGAACGTGGGCCCGGCGTTGCGCGCCGGCGGGCCGCGCAATCCGCCGGGGCGCACGGCGGGCGCCGCCCGTCGCCGGGGCTTCGCTCGGTCATCTCGGCCGCACGGACACGTGCGCGCAGCCGCGGAAGGTTCGGCCGGCGGGGCGGACGGTTCGCCGACGCAGGCCTCTCCCGCGGCCGGAACGCGGGACCGGCGTTGCGCGCCGGCGGAAGGCGCGATCCGGCAGGGCGCACGGCGGGCGCCGCCCGGGCTTCGCTCGGTCATCTCGGCCGCACGGACACGTGCGCGCCGCCCATCGCCGGGGCTTCGCTCGGTCATCTCGGCCGCGCCGCCACGTGCGCGCCGCCGCGGAAGGCTTGGCCGGCCGGGCGGACGGTTCGCCGCCGCAGGCCTTTCCCGCAGCATGCGCCCCTTCGCCCGAACGACCGCGGGACTCCGGTACGGCCTAGCCGTCAGCCGCCCGGCTGCAAGCCGTCGGGGCCGCTCGATCCCCGTCGCGTGCCGGCCGCCGCTCGGGCCAGCCGGCCGGCTGCCGCACGTAACCTCTGACCTCATCAGCGGTCGATCCGCACCGCGCTGGTCTTCGGTGCGGACCCGTCGGGGCCGTGCCGCGCCGGCCGTCGCATCCGGTTCCGCAGGCGCCGCCCGGTTGCCTCCCGCCCTCGTGCGCTCGCGCCGGCCGGGCGACGCGGTGCCCGCGGGACTCGGGCATGGTTGAGCCGTCGGCCGCCCGGCGGCATGCCGCCGCCGCTCCGCGCCGCGTGCCGGCTGCGCTCCTCCCCGCGCCCGTCCGCGGGCGGGCCCGCCGCCGCTCGCGCCGGCCGGGCGACGCGGTGCCCGCGGGACTCGGGCATGGTTGAGCCGTCGGCCGCCCGGCGGCATGCCGCCGCCGCTCCGCGCCGCGTGCCGGCTGCGCTCCTCCCCGCGCCCGTCCGCGGGCGGGCCCGCCGCCGCTCGCGCCGGCCGGGCGACGCGGTGCCCGCGGGACTCGGGCACGGTTGAGCCGACGGCCGCCCGGCGGCATGCCGCCGCCGCTCCGCGCCGCGTGCCGGCTGCGCTCCTCCCCGCGCCCGTCCGTGGGTGGGCCCGCCGCCGCTCGGCCTAGCCCCCCGGCTGCCGCACGTAACCTGCGACCTCGTCGGCGCTGGATGCGCGTCGTGACAGTTTTCGGTGGGGCGCCGCGGAGGCGCCGGGGGCCCATGCGACGGGCCAGGGGGCGAACGGAGGGCTCGGTCAGCCCTAACAGGGGACCGGCGACAAAGGAGCGGTCGCGCAAAGCTTCGTAAGGGACCCAGACGACGGGCCGACCGATCCGAAGCACCGCGCACGGACGCGCAGCGGGCCCACGACGGGCCGACACGGAAGGCCCGCCGCCAAGGCCGCAAAACCGACAAAGGAACCCACGGGGACGCACCAGAGCGGGCAAAGCTTTCACCGAACGGGACGGGACCGAGCCCCCGCAACAGGCGAGGGCGACGGATCCGACCAAGTAAGGCCGATCCCGCTCCACGCACGCGCGGCCGCAGGAACTTCGTGAGGGACGGGACGACCGGCCGACCGAACCGAAGCGCCGCGCACGGCCGCCGCGA
>NC_143199.1:765000-770000 GCF_051530095.1 Phoenix dactylifera | reverse complement strand
GGCCCGCCCAGGCAGGACACACCCCCTTACCTCCCCAGCGGGGCATCCTCCGAAGGCCCACCCCAAGGGCTCCAGCGAATCGAGGAGCATTGCACACGGAAACGGCCCGGACGCGAGTCCCGGTCGCACGGGGTGCGCATCCGGAACGTCCGGGACGCGCTTCCCGGGAGGGCCGATGGAGGGAGCCGAAGTGGCGCACGGCCGCCGGGCACGGACGGCCGAAGGCAGCGCCCGTGCGCCGGGAAGTCGGCAGGCGCGTGCCGGCTCCGTCGGGGACGAAATGTGCCGGGCAAGTCCGCCGCGAGGCAACGGTCCTGTGCGGAGTGGAGCGGAAGGCCCGCCGCGGCGGCAGCAGACCCCCCCTCCCTACCACCCCGGCGGGGCATCCGCCCAAAGCCCACCCCAAGCGTTCCAAAGTACCGAGGAGCGTTGCAAACGGGAACGGCCCGGACACGCGACCCGGTCGCACGGGATGCGCGTCCCGGTCGCACGGGTCGCGCGTCCCGGGAGGGCCGACAGACGAAGCCGAAGTGGCGCACGGCCGCCGCGCACGGACGGCCGGCGGCGGCGCCCGTGCGCCGGAAAGTCGTCGGGCGCGCGACGGCTCCGTCGGGGACGAACGGTGCCGGGCACGACCGCCGCGAGGCAACGGACTTGTGCGGAGGGGGGCGGAAGGCCCGCCGCGGCGGCGCCAGCCCCCCCTCCCTACCACCCCGACGGGGCATCCGCCCAAAGCCCACCCCAAGCGTTCCAAAGTACCGAGGAGCGTTGCAAACGGGAACCGCCCGGACACGCGTCCCGGTCGCACGGGATGCGCGTCCCGGTCGCACGGGTCGCGCGTCCCGGGAGGGCCGACGGAGGAAGCCGGCGCACGGCCGCCGCGCGGACGGCCGGCGGGGGCGCCCATGCGCCGGGGCCTCGGCGGGCGCGGGCCGGCTCCCTCGGGGACGAACGGTGCCGGGCCCGCCCGCCGCGAGGCGACGGACTTGTGCGGAGTGGAGCGGAAGTCCCGTCGCGGCAGCAGCAGCCCCCCCTCCCTACCACCCCGGCGGGGCATCCGCCCAAGGCCCACCCCAAGCGTTCCAAAGTACCGAGGAGCGTTGCAAACGGGAACGGCCCGGACACGCGTCCCGGTCTAACGGGATGCGCGTCCCGGTCGCACGGGTCGCGCATCCCGGGAGGGCCGACGGAGGAAGCCGGCGCACGGCCGCCGCGCGGACGGCCGGCGGCGGCGCCCATGCGCCGGGGCCTCGGCGGGCGCGTGCCGGCTCCCTCGGGGACGAACGGTGCCGGGCGCGCCCGCCGCGAGGCGACGGACTTGTGCGGAGTGGAGCGGAAGTCCCGCCGCGGCAGCAGCAGCCCCCCCTCCCTACCACCCCGGCGGGGCATCCGCCCAAGGCCCACCCCAAGCGTTCCAAAGTACCGAGGAGCGTTGCAAACGGGAACGGCCCGGACACGCGTCCCGGTCTCACGGGATGCGCGTCCCGGTCGCACGGGTCGCGCATCCCGGGAGGGCCGACGGAGGAAGCCGGCGCACGGCCGCCGCGCGGACGGCCGGCGGCGGCGCCCATGCGCCGGGGCCTCGGCGGGCGCGTGCCGGCTCCCTCGGGGACGAACGGTGCCGGGCGCGCCCGCCGCGAGGCGACGGACTTGTGCGGAGTGGAGCGGAAGTCCCGCCGCGGCAGCAGCCGCCCCCCCTCCCTACCACCCCGGCGGGGCATCCGCCCAAAGCCCACCCCAAGCGTTCCAAAGTACCGAGGAGCGTTGCAAACGGGAACGGCCCGGACACGCGTCCCGGTCGCACGGGATGCGCGTCCCGGTCGCACGGGTCGCGCGTCCCGGGAGGACAGACCGAGCAAGCCGAGGTGCCGCTCACGGCCGCCGCGAGGGACGTACGGCGCCGGCGCCCGCGCCCCGTGGCACGGCCTAGAGCGTGCCCCCTTGCCACCCCATCGGGGCATCGGCGCAAAGCCCACCGCGGGGTAGATAACCGAAGGCAACGAGGGACGGTGGATGCACATATCCGAGCAGTGGCGATAGGGCCGGAGGGAGCACCGACAGGGCCGTGAGATTTTAAAGTACCGAGGGAATTTGCAAACCGGGCCCGCCCCTCCCCCCGTCCATCGCACGCCGATCGGGGGTCCGGCGCCCCGCGGGGGGCTGCCGGCATGCGCTCCCGGTGCAGGCATCGACGAGCCGCCCGCGACCTCCACTCGGGTCCGAGCCCCCAAGCGCGGATGCCGAAACGCGCCGGCCGCGGCAGCCCCACCCCTGCCACCCCATCGGGGCATCGGCGCAAGGCCCACCCTGGGGTAGATAACCGAAGGCAACGAGGGACGGTGGATGCACATATCCGAGCAATAGCGATAGGGCCGGAGCGAAGACCGAGGGGGTCGGGGGGTTTTAATGTTCCGAGGGAAGTTGGAAACGGGGCCCGCCCGGACGCCCGTCCCTCGCACGCCGATCGGGGGTCCCGCACCCCGCGGGGGGCTGCCGGCATGCGCCCCTAGTACAAGCATCGACGAGTCGCCCGCGACCTCCACTCGGATCCGGCGGCGCACGCGCGGATGGCGAAACGCGGCGGCCGCGGCTGCAGCCCCCCTACCACCCCGTTGGCGCGTCGGCGCAAAGCCCACCCCGGGGAGGATAACCGAAGGCGACGAGGGACGATGCATGCACATATCCGAGCAAATACCGAGAGGGTCGGGGGGAAGACCGAGAGGCAAGGGGTGTTTAGAGTACCGAGGGAAGTTGCGAAAGGGGCCCGCCCGGACGCTCGCCGCTCGCACGCGGATCGGGGGTCCGGCGTTGCGCGCCGCCGGCCAGCGCGATCCGGCGGGGCGCACGGAGGGCGCCGCCCATCGCCGGAGCTTGCTCGGTCATCTCTGCCGCACGGACACGTAAGCGCCGCCGCGCAAGGTTCGGCCGGCGGGGCGGACGGTTCGCCGCCGCAGGCCTTTCCCGCAGCCGGAACGTGGGCCCGGCGTTGCGCGCCGGCGGGCCGCGCAATCCGCCGGGGCGCACGGCGGGCGCCGCCCGTCGCCGGGGCTTCGCTCGGTCATCTCGGCCGCACGGACACGTGCGCGCAGCCGCGGAAGGTTCGGCCGGCGGGGCGGACGGTTCGCCGACGCAGGCCTCTCCCGCGGCCGGAACGCGGGACCGGCGTTGCGCGCCGGCGGAAGGCGCGATCCGGCAGGGCGCACGGCGGGCGCCGCCCGGGCTTCGCTCGGTCATCTCGGCCGCACGGACACGTGCGCGCCGCCCATCGCCGGGGCTTCGCTCGGTCATCTCGGCCGCGCCGCCACGTGCGCGCCGCCGCGGAAGGCTTGGCCGGCCGGGCGGACGGTTCGCCGCCGCAGGCCTTTCCCGCAGCATGCGCCCCTTCGCCCGAACGACCGCGGGACTCCGGTACGGCCTAGCCGTCGGCCGCCCGGCTGCAAGCCGTCGGGGCCGCTCGATCCCCGTCGCGTGCCGGCCGCCGCTCGGGCCAGCCGGCCGGCTGCCGCACGTAACCTCTGACCTCATCAGCGGTCGATCCGCACCGCGCTGGTCTTCGGTGCGGACCCGTCGGGGCCGTGCCGCGCCGGCCGTCGCATCCGGTTCCGCAGGCGCCGCCCGGTTGCCTCCCGCCCTCGTGCGCTCGCGCCGGCCGGGCGACGCGGTGCCCGCGGGACTCGGGCATGGTTGAGCCGTCGGCCGCCCGGCGGCATGCCGCCGCCGCTCCGCGCCGCGTGCCGGCTGCGCTCCTCCCCGCGCCCGTCCGCGGGCGGGCCCGCCGCCGCTCGCGCCGGCCGGGCGACGCGGTGCCCGCGGGACTCGGGCATGGTTGAGCCGTCGGCCGCCCGGCGGCATGCCGCCGCCGCTCCGCGCCGCGTGCCGGCTGCGCTCCTCCCCGCGCCCGTCCGCGGGCGGG
Organism: Phoenix dactylifera; assembly: GCF_051530095.1. Taxonomy (NCBI): domain Eukaryota; kingdom Viridiplantae; phylum Streptophyta; class Magnoliopsida; order Arecales; family Arecaceae; genus Phoenix; species Phoenix dactylifera. The sequence continues at coordinate 766,087 of NC_143199.1, read as the reverse complement.
CCCGCCGCCGCTCGCGCCGGCCGGGCGACGCGGTGCCCGCGGGACTCGGGCACGGTTGAGCCGACGGCCGCCCGGCGGCATGCCGCCGCCGCTCCGCGCCGCGTGCCGGCTGCGCTCCTCCCCGCGCCCGTCCGTGGGTGGGCCCGCCGCCGCTCGGCCTAGCCCCCCGGCTGCCGCACGTAACCTGCGACCTCGTCGGCGCTGGATGCGCGTCGTGACAGTTTTCGGTGGGGCGCCGCGGAGGCGCCGGGGGCCCATGCGACGGGCCAGGGGGCGAACGGAGGGCTCGGTCAGCCCTAACAGGGGACCGGCGACAAAGGAGCGGTCGCGCAAAGCTTCGTAAGGGACCCAGACGACGGGCCGACCGATCCGAAGCACCGCGCACGAACGCGCAGCGGGCCCACGACGGGCCGACACGGAAGGCCCGCCGCCAAGGCCGCAAAACCGACAAAGGAACCCACGGGGACGCACCAGAGCGGGCAAAGCTTTCACCGAACGGGACGGGACCGAGCCCCCGCAACAGGCGAGGGCGACGGATCCGACCAAGTAAGGCCGATCCCGCTCCACGCACGCGCGGCCGCAGGAACTTCGTGAGGGACGGGACGACCGGCCGACCGAACCGAAGCGCCGCGCACGGCCGCCGCGAGGGCCGGCCGGAGGCATAGACCGAGCGCCGCGCCAGCGGAAGGAGCGTGCCGGCTCCGTCGGGGACCACCTGCGCACGGTCCGTCCGAGCGAGCCGACGGACCGGCGCGGAAGGCCCGGCGCCGAGCCCGCAAAACCGACAAAGGAACCCACAGGGACGCACCAAAGCGGCCCAAGATTTCACCGAGACGGGACCGAGCCCACGCAACATGCGATGGCGACGGATCGGACCAAGTAAGGCCGATCCAAATCCGCGCGCGCGCGGCCGCGAGCACTTCGTGAGGGACAGGAAGACCGGCCGACCGAACCGAAGCGCCGCGCACGGCCGCCACAAGGGCCGGCTGGAGGCGTAGACCGAGAGCCGCACCAGCGGAAGGAGCGTGCCGGCTCCGTCGTGGGCCAACTCCGCGGGGCCCATCCGAGCGAGCCGACGGGCCGGCGC
>NC_143199.1:750000-755000 GCF_051530095.1 Phoenix dactylifera | reverse complement strand
ACGGCCCGGACACGCGACCCGGTCGCACGGGATGCGCGTCCCGGTCGCACGGGTCGCGCGTCCCGGGAGGGCCGACGGACGAAGCCGAAGTGGCGCACGGCCGCCGCGCACGGACGGCCGGCGGCGGCGCCCGTGCGCCGGAAAGTCGTCGGGCGCGCGACGGCTCCGTCGGGGACGAACGGTGCCGGGCACGACCGCCGCGAGGCAACGGACTTGTGCGGAGGGGGGCGGAAGGCCCGCCGCGGCGGCGCCAGCCCCCCCTCCCTACCACCCCGACGGGGCATCTGCCCAAAGCCCACCCCAAGCGTTCCAAAGTACCGAGGAGCGTTGCAAACGGGAACCGCCCGGACACGCGTCCCGGTCGCACGGGATGCGCGTCCCGGTCGCACGGGTCGCGCGTCCCGGGAGGGCCGACGGAGGAAGCCGGCGCACGGCCGCCGCGCGGACGGCCGGCGGGGGCGCCCATGCGCCGGGGCCTCGGCGGGCGCGGGCCGGCTCCCTCGGGGACGAACGGTGCCGGGCCCGCCCGCCGCGAGGCGACGGACTTGTGCGGAGTGGAGCGGAAGTCCCGCCGCGGCAGCAGCAGCCCCCCCTCCCTACCACCCCGGCGGGGCATCCGCCCAAGGCCCACCCCAAGCGTTCCAAAGTACCGAGGAGCGTTGCAAACGGGAACGGCCCGGACACGCGTCCCGGTCTCACGGGATGCGCGTCCCGGTCGCACGGGTCGCGCATCCCGGGAGGGCCGACGGAGGAAGCCGGCGCACGGCCGCCGCGCGGACGGCCGGCGGCGGCGCCCATGCGCCGGGGCCTCGGCGGGCGCGTGCCGGCTCCCTCGGGGACGAACGGTGCCGGGCGCGCCCGCCGCGAGGCGACGGACTTGTGCGGAGTGGAGCGGAAGTCCCGCCGCGGCAGCAGCAGCCCCCCCTCGCTACCACCCCGGCGGGGCATCCGCCCAAGGCCCACCCCAAGCGTTCCAAAGTACCGAGGAGCGTTGCAAACGGGAACGGCCCGGACACGCGTCCCGGTCTCACGGGATGCGCGTCCCGGTCGCACGGGTCGCGCATCCCGGGAGGGCCGACGGAGGAAGCCGGCGCACGGCCGCCGCGCGGACGGCCGGCGGCGGCGCCCATGCGCCGGGGCCTCGGCGGGCGCGTGCCGGCTCCCTCGGGGACGAACGGTGCCGGACGCGCCTGCCGCGAGGCGACGGACTTGTGCGGAGTGGAGCGGAAGTCCCGCCGCGGCAGCAGCCGCCCCCCCTCCCTACCACCCCGGCGGGGCATCCGCCCAAAGCCCACCCCAAGCGTTCCAAAGTACCGAGGAGCGTTGCAAACGGGAACGGCCCGGACACGCGTCCCGATCGCACGGGATGCGCGCCCCGGTCGCACGGGTCGTGCGTCCCGGGAGGACAGACCGAGCAAGCCGAGGTGCCGCTCACGGCCGCCGCGAGGGACGTACGGCGCCGGCGCCCGCGCCCCGTGGCACGGCCTAGAGCGTGCCCCCTGCCACCCCATCGGGGCATCGGCGCAAAGCCCACCGCGGGGTAGATAACCGAAGGCAACGAGGGACGGTGGATGCACATATCCGAGCAGTGGCGATAGGGCCGGAGGGAGCACCGACAGGGCCGTGAGATTTTAAAGTACCGAGGGAATTTGCAAACCGGGCCCGCCCCTCCCCCCGTCCATCGCACGCCGATCGGGGGTCCGGCGCCCCGCGGGGGGCTGCCGGCATGCGCTCCCGGTGCAGGCATCGACGAGCCGCCCGCGACCTCCACTCGGGTCCGAGCCCCCAAGCGCGGATGCCGAAACGCGCCGGCCGCGGCAGCCCCACCCCTGCCACCCCATCGGGGCATCGGCGCAAGGCCCACCCTGGGGTAGATAACCGAAGGCAACGAGGGACGGTGGATGCACATATCCGAGCAATAGCGATAGGGCCGGAGCGAAGACCGAGGGGGTCGGGGGGTTTTAATGTTCCGAGGGAAGTTGGAAACGGGGCCCGCCCGGACGCCCGTCCCTCGCACGCCGATCGGGGGTCCCGCACCCCGCGGGGGGCTGCCGGCATGCGCCCCTAGTACAAGCATCGACGAGTCGCCCGCGACCTCCACTCGGATCCGGCGGCGCACGCGCGGATGGCGAAACGCGGCGGCCGCGGCTGCAGCCCCCCTACCACCCCGTTGGCGCGTCGGCGCAAAGCCCACCCCGGGGAGGATAACCGAAGGCGACGAGGGACGATGCATGCACATATCCGAGCAAATACCGAGAGGGTCGGGGGGAAGACCGAGAGGCAAGGGGTGTTTAGAGTACCGAGGGAAGTTGCGAAAGGGGCCTGCCCGGACGCTCGCCGCTCGCAGGCGATCCGGCGGGGCGCACGGAGGGCGCCGCCCATCGCCGGAGCTTGCTCGGTCATCTCTGCCGCACGGACACGTAAGCGCCGCCGCGCAAGGTTCGGCCGGCGGGGCGGACGGTTCGCCGCCGCAGGCCTTTCCCGCAGCCGGAACGTGGGCCCGGCGTTGCGCGCCGGCGGGCCGCGCAATCCGCCGGGGCGCACGGCGGGCGCCGCCCGTCGCCGGGGCTTCGCTCGGTCATCTCGGCCGCACGGACACGTGCGCGCAGCCGCGGAAGGTTCGGCCGGCGGGGCGGACGGTTCGCCGACGCAGGCCTCTCCCGCGGCCGGAACGCGGGACCGGCGTTGCGCGCCGGCGGAAGGCGCGATCCGGCAGGGCGCACGGCGGGCGCCGCCCGGGCTTCGCTCGGTCATCTCGGCCGCACGGACACGTGCGCGCCGCCCATCGCCGGGGCTTCGCTCGGTCATCTCGGCCGCGCCGCCACGTGCGCGCCGCCGCGGAAGGCTTGGCCGGCCGGGCGGACGGTTCGCCGCCGCAGGCCTTTCCCGCAGCATGCGCCCCTTCGCCCGAACGACCGCGGGACTCCGGTACGGCCTAGCCGTCGGCCGCCCGGCTGCAAGCCGTCGGGGCCGCTCGATCCCCGTCGCGTGCCGGCCGCCGCTCGGGCCAGCCGGCCGGCTGCCGCACGTAACCTCTGACCTCATCAGCGGTCGATCCGCACCGCGCTGGTCTTCGGTGCGGACCCGTCGGGGCCGTGCCGCGCCGGCCGTCGCATCCGGTTCCGCAGGCGCCGCCCGGTTGCCTCCCGCCCTCGTGCGCTCGCGCCGGCCGGGCGACGCGGTGCCCGCGGGACTCGGGCATGGTTGAGCCGTCGGCCGCCCGGCGGCATGCCGCCGCCGCTCCGCGCCGCGTGCCGGCTGCGCTCCTCCCCGCGCCCGTCCGCGGGCGGGCCCGCCGCCGCTCGCGCCGGCCGGGCGACGCGGTGCCCGCGGGACTCGGGCATGGTTGAGCCGTCGGCCGCCCGGCGGCATGCCGCCGCCGCTCCGCGCCGCGTGCCGGCTGCGCTCCTCCCCGCGCCCGTCCGCGGGCGGGCCCGCCGCCGCTCGCGCCGGCCGGGCGACGCGGTGCCCGCGGGACTCGGGCACGGTTGAGCCGACGGCCGCCCGGCGGCATGCCGCCGCCGCTCCGCGCCGCGTGCCGGCTGCGCTCCTCCCCGCGCCCGTCCGTGGGCGGGCCCGCCGCCGCTCGGCCTAGCCCCCCGGCTGCCGCACGTAACCTGCGACCTCGTCGGCGCTGGATGCGCGTCGTGACAGTTTTCGGTGGGGCGCCGCGGAGGCGCCGGGGGCCCATGCGACGGGCCAGGGGGCGAACGGAGGGCTCGGTCAGCCCTAACAGGGGACCGGCGACAAAGGAGCGGTCGCGCAAAGCTTCATAAGGGACCCAGACGACGGGCCTACCGATCCGAAGCACCGCGCACGGACGCGCAGCGGGCCCACGACGGGCCGACACGGAAGGCCCGCCGCCAAGGCCGCAAAACCGACAAAGGAACCCACGGGGACGCACCAGAGCGGGCAAAGCTTTCACCGAACGGGACGGGACCGAGCCCCCGCAACAGGCGAGGGCGACGGATCCGACCAAGTAAGGCCGATCCCGCTCCACGCACGCGCGGCCGCAGGAACTTCGTGAGGGACGGGACGACCGGCCGACCGAACCGAAGCGCCGCGCACGGCCGCCGCGAGGGCCGGCCGGAGGCATAGACCGAGCGCCGCGCCAGCGGAAGGAGCGTGCCGGCTCCGTCGGGGACCACCTGCGCACGGTCCGTCCGAGCGAGCCGACGGACCGGCGCGGAAGGCCCGGCGCCGAGCCCGCAAAACCGACAAAGGAACCCACAGGGACGCACCAAAGCGGCCCAAGATTTCACCGAGACGGGACCGAGCCCACGCAACATGCGATGGCGACGGATCGGACCAAGTAAGGCCGATCCAACTCCGCGCGCGCGCGGCCGCGAGCACTTCGTGAGGGACAGGAAGACCGGCCGACCGAACCGAAGCGCCGCGCACGGCCGCCACAAGGGCCGGCTGGAGGCGTAGACCGAGAGCCGCACCAGCGGAAGGAGCGTGCCGGCTCCGTCGTGGGCCAACTCCGCGGGGCCCATCCGAGCGAGCCGACGGGCCGGCGCGGAAGGCCCGGCCGAACCCGCAAAACCGACAAAGGAACCCACAGGGACGCACCAGAGCGGACAAAGATTTCACCGAACAGGACGGGACCGAGCCCACGGAACATGCGAGGGCGAAGGATCGGACCAAGTAAGGCCGATCCAACTCCGCGCGCGCGCGGCCGCGAACACTTCATGAGGGACGGGAAGACCGGCCGACCGATCCGAAGCACCGCGCACGGCCGCCGCAAGGGCCGACCGAAGGAATAGACCGAGCGCCGCACCAGCGGAAGGAGCGTGCCGGCTCCGTCGTGGGCCAACTCCGCGGGGCCCATCCGAGCGAGCCGACGGGCCGGCACGGAAGGCCCGGCCGAACCCGCAAAACCGACAAAGGAACCCACAGGGACGCACCAGAGCGGACAAAGATTTCACCGAACGGGACGGGACCGAGCCCACGCAACATGCGAGGGCGAAGGATCGGACCAAGTAAGGCCGATCCAACTC
>NC_143199.1:735000-740000 GCF_051530095.1 Phoenix dactylifera | reverse complement strand
GAGGAAGCCGGCGCACGGCCGCCGCGCGGACGGCCGGCGGGGGCGCCCATGCGCCGGGGCCTCGGCGGGCGCGGGCCGGCTCCCTCGGGGACGAACGGTGCCGGGCCCGCCCGCCGCGAGGCGACGGACTTGTGCGGAGTGGAGCGGAAGTCCCGCCGCGGCAGCAGCAGCCCCCCCTCCCTACCACCCCGGCGGGGCATCCGGCCAAGGCCCACCCCAAGCGTTCCAAAGTACCGAGGAGCGTTGCAAACGGGAACGGCCCGGACACGCGTCCCGGTCTCACGGGATGCGCGTCCCGGTCGCACGGGTCGCGCATCCCGGGAGGGCCGACGGAGGAAGCCGGCGCACGGCCGCCGCGCGGACGGCCGGCGGCGGCGCCCATGCGCCGGGGCCTCGGCGGGCGCGTGCCGGCTCCCTCGGGGACGAACGGTGCCGGGCGCGCCCGCCGCGAGGCGACGGACTTGTGCGGAGTGGAGCGGAAGTCCCGCCGCGGCAGCAGCAGCCCCCCCTCCCTACCACCCCGGCGGGGCATCCGCCCAAGGCCCACCCCAAGCGTTCCAAAGTACCGAGGAGCGTTGCAAACGGGAACGGCCCGGACACGCGTCCCGGTCTCACGGGATGCGCGTCCCGGTCGCACGGGTCGCGCATCCCGGGAGGGCCGACGGAGGAAGCCGGCGCACGGCCGCCGCGCGGACGGCCGGCGGCGGCGCCCATGCGCCGGGGCCTCGGCGGGCGCGTGCCGGCTCCCTCGGGGACGAACGGTGCCGGGCGCGCCCGCCGCGAGGCGACGGACTTGTGCGGAGTGGAGCGGAAGTCCCGCCGCGGCAGCAGCCGCCCCCCCTCCCTACCACCCCGGCGGGGCATCCGCCCAAAGCCCACCCCAAGCGTTCCAAAGTACCGAGGAGCGTTGCAAACGGGAACGGCCCGGACACGCGTCCCGGTCGCACGGGATGCGCGTCCCGGTCGCACGGGTCGCGCGTCCCGGGAGGACAGACCGAACAAGCCGAGGTGCCGCTCACGGCCGCCGCGAGGGACGTACGGCGCCGGCGCCCGCGCCCCGTGGCACGGCCTAGAGCGTGCCCCCCTGCCACCCCATCGGGGCATCGGCGCAAAGCCCACCGCGGGGTAGATAACCGAAGGCAACGAGGGACGGTGGATGCACATATCCGAGCAGTGGCGATAGGGCCGGAGGGAGCACCGACAGGGCCGTGAGATTTTAAAGTACCGAGGGAATTTGCAAACCGGGCCCGCCCCTCCCCCCGTCCATCGCACGCCGATCGGGGGTCCGGCGCCCTGCGGGGGGCTGCCGGCATGCGCTCCCGGTGCAGGCATCGACGAGCCGCCCGCGACCTCCACTCGGGTCCGAGCCCCCAAGCGCGGATGCCGAAACGCGCCGGCCGCGGCAGCCCCACCCCTGCCACCCCATCGGGGCATCGGCGCAAGGCCCACCCTGGGGTAGATAACCGAAGGCAACGAGGGACGGTGGATGCACATATCCGAGCAATAGCGATAGGGCCGGAGCGAAGACCGAGGGGGTCGGGGGGTTTTAATGTTCCGAGGGAAGTTGGAAACGGGGCCCGCCCGGACGCCCGTCCCTCGCACGCCGATCGGGGGTCCCGCACCCCGCGGGGGGCTGCCGGCATGCGCCCCTAGTTCAAGCATCGACGAGTCGCCCGCGACCTCCACTCGGATCCGGCGGCGCACGCGCGGATGGCGAAACGCGGCGGCCGCGGCTGCAGCCCCCCTACCACCCCGTTGGCGCGTCGGCGCAAAGCCCACCCCGGGGAGGATAACCGAAGGCGACGAGGGACGATGCATGCACATATCCGAGCAAATACCGAGAGGGTCGGGGGGAAGACCGAGAGGCAAGGGGTGTTTAGAGTACCGAGGGAAGTTGCGAAAGGGGCCCGCCCGGACGCACGCCGCTCGCAGGCGATCCGGCGGGGCGCACGGAGGGCGCCGCCCATCGCCGGAGCTTGCTCGGTCATCTCTGCCGCACGGACACGTAAGCGCCGCCGCGCAAGGTTCGGCCGGCGGGGCGGACGGTTCGCCGCCGCAGGCCTTTCCCGCAGCCGGAACGTGGGCCCGGCGTTGCGCGCCGGCGGGCCGCGCAATCCGCCGGGGCGCACGGCGGGCGCCGCCCGTCGCCGGGGCTTCGCTCGGTCATCTCGGCCGCACGGACACGTGCGCGCAGCCGCGGAAGGTTCGGCCGGCGGGGCGGACGGTTCGCCGACGCAGGCCTCTCCCGCGGCCGGAACGCGGGACCGGCGTTGCGCGCCGGCGGAAGGCGCGATCCGGCAGGGCGCACGGCGGGCGCCGCCCGGGCTTCGCTCGGTCATCTCGGCCGCACGGACACGTGCGCGCCGCCCATCGCCGGGGCTTCGCTCGGTCATCTCGGCCGCGCCGCCACGTGCGCGCCGCCGCGGAAGGCTTGGCCGGCCGGGCGGACGGTTCGCCGCCGCAGGCCTTTCCCGCAGCATGCGCCCCTTCGCCCGAACGACCGCGGGACTCCGGTACGGCCTAGCCGTCGGCCGCCCGGCTGCAAGCCGTCGGGGCCGCTCGATCCCCGTCGCGTGCCGGCCGCCGCTCGGGCCAGCCGGCCGGCTGCCGCACGTAACCTCTGACCTCATCAGCGGTCGATCCGCACCGCGCTGGTCTTCGGTGCGGACCCGTCGGGGCCGTGCCGCGCCGGCCGTCGCATCCGGTTCCGCAGGCGCCGCCCGGTTGCCTCCCGCCCTCGTGCGCTCGCGCCGGCCGGGCGACGCGGTGCCCGCGGGACTCGGGCATGGTTGAGCCGTCGGCCGCCCGGCGGCATGCCGCCGCCGCTCCGCGCCGCGTGCCGGCTGCGCTCCTCCCCGCGCCCGTCCGCGGGCGGGCCCGCCGCCGCTCGCGCCGGCCGGGCGACGCGGTGCCCGTGGGACTCGGGCATGGTTGAGCCATCGGCCGCCCGGCGGCATGCCGCCGCCACTCCGCGCCGCGTGCCGGCTGCGCTCCTCCCCGCGCCCGTCCGCGGGCGGGCCCGCCGCCGCTCGCGCCGGCCGGGCGACGCGGTGCCCGCGGGACTCGGGCACGGTTGAGCCGACGGCCGCCCGGCGGCATGCCGCCGCCGCTCCGCGCCGCGTGCCGGCTGCGCTCCTCCCCGCGCCCGTCCGTGGGCGGGCCCGCCGCCGCTCGGCCTAGCCCCCCGGCTGCCGCACGTAACCTGCGACCTCGTCGGCGCTGGATGCGCGTCGTGACAGTTTTCGGTGGGGCGCCGCGGAGGCGCCGGGGGCCCATGCGACGGGCCAGGGGGCGAACGGAGGGCTCGGTCAGCCCTAACAGGGGACCGGCGACAAAGGAGCGGTCGCGCAAAGCTTCGTAAGGGACCCAGACGACGGGCCTACCGATCCGAAGCACCGCGCACGGACGCGCAGCGGGCCCACGACGGGCCGACACGGAAGGCCCGCCGCCAAGGCCGCAAAACCGACAAAGGAACCCACGGGGACGCACCAGAGCGGGCAAAGCTTTCACCGAACGGGACGGGACCGAGCCCCCGCAACAGGCGAGGGCGACGGATCCGACCAAGTAAGGCCGATCCCGCTCCACGCACGCGCGGCCGCAGGAACTTCGTGAGGGACGGGACGACCGGCCGACCGAACCGAAGCGCCGCGCACGGCCGCCGCGAGGGCCGGCCGGAGGCATAGACCGAGCGCCGCGCCAGCGGAAGGAGCGTGCCGGCTCCGTCGGGGACCACCTGCGCACGATCCGTCCGAGCGAGCCGACGGACCGGCGCGGAAGGCCCGGCGCCGAGCCCGCAAAACCGACAAAGGAACCCACAGGGACGCACCAAAGCGGCCCAAGATTTCACCGAGACGGGACCGAGCCCACGCAACATGCGATGGCGACGGATCGGACCAAGTAAGGCCGATCCAACTCCGCGCGCGCGCGGCCGCGAGCACTTCGTGAGGGACAGGAAGACCGGCCGACCGAACCGAAGCGCCGCGCACGGCCGCCACAAGGGCCGGCTGGAGGCGTAGACCGAGAGCCGCACCAGCGGAAGGAGCGTGCCGGCTCCGTCGTGGGCCAACTCCGCGGGGCCCATCCGAGCGAGCCGACGGGCCGGCGCGGAAGGCCCGGCCGAACCCGCAAAACCGACAAAGGAACCCACAGGGACGCACCAGAGCGGACAAAGATTTCACCGAACAGGACGGGACCGAGCCCACGGAACATGCGAGGGCGAAGGATCGGACCAAGTAAGGCCGATCCAACTCCGCGCGCGCGCGGCCGCGAACACTTCATGAGGGACGGGAAGACCGGCCGACCGATCCGAAGCACCGCGCACGGCCGCCGCAAGGGCCGACCGAAGGAATAGACCGAGCGCCGCACCAGCGGAAGGAGCGTGCCGGCTCCGTCGTGGGCCAACTCCGCGGGGCCCATCCGAGCGAGCCGACGGGCCGGCACGGAAGGCCCGGCCGAACCCGCAAAACCGACAAAGGAACCCACAGGGACGCACCAGAGCGGACAAAGATTTCACCGAACGGGACGGGACCGAGCCCACGCAACATGCGAGGGCGAAGGATCGGACCAAGTAAGGCCGATCCAACTCCGCGCGCGCGCGGCCGCGAAAACTTCGTCAGGGACGGGACGACGGGCCGACCGATCCGAAGCGCCGTGCACGGCCGCCGCAACGGCCGGCCGGAGGCGTAGACCGAGCGCCGCGCCAGCAGAAGGAGCGTGCCGGCTCCGTCGTGGGCCCGCTGCGCGTGGCCCATCCGAGCGAGCCGACGGGCCGAATCCCTCGAGGACGAACGGTGCCGGGCACGCCCGCAGCGAGTGCCCACGGCGGGCTTGTGCGGAGTGGAGCGGAAGGCCCGCCGCGGCGGCAGCAGCCCCCCCTCCCTACCACCCCAGCGGGGCATCCGCCCAAAGCCCACCCCAAGCGTTCCAAAGTACCGAGGAGCGTTGCAAACGGGAACCGCCCGGACATGCGTCCCGGTCGCACGGGATGCGCGTCCCGGTCG
>NC_143199.1:720000-725000 GCF_051530095.1 Phoenix dactylifera | reverse complement strand
GACTTGTGCGGAGTGGAGCGGAAGTCCCGCCGCGGCAGCAGCAGCCCCCCCTCCCTACCACCCCGGCGGGGCATCCGCCCAAGGCCCACCCCAAGCGTTCCAAAGTACCGAGGAGCGTTGCAAACGGGAACGGCCCGGACACGCGTCCCGGTCTCACGGGATGCGCGTCCCGATCGCACGGGTCGCGCATCCCGGGAGGGCCGACGGAGGAAGCCGGCGCACGGCCGCCGCGCGGACGGCCGGCGGCGGCGCCCATGCGCCGGGGCCTCGGCGGGCGCGTGCCGGCTCCCTCGGGGACGAACGGTGCCGGGCGCGCCCGCCGCGAGGCGACGGACTTGTGCGGAGTGGAGCGGAAGTCCCGCCGCGGCAGCAGCCGCCCCCCCTCCCTACCACCCCGGCGGGGCATCCGCCCAAAGCCCACCCCAAGCGTTCCAAAGTACCGAGGAGCGTTGCAAACGGGAACGGCCCGGACACGCGTCCCGGTCGCACGGGATGCGCGTCCCGGTCGCACGGGTCGCGCGTCCCGGGAGGACAGACCGAGCAAGCCGAGGTGCCGCTCACGGCCGCCGCGAGGGACGTACGGCGCCGGCGCCCGCGCCCCGTGGCACGGCCTAGAGCGTGCCCCCCTGCCACCCCATCGGGGCATCGGCGCAAAGCCCACCGCGGGGTAGATAACCGAAGGCAACGAGGGACGGTGGATGCACATATCCGAGCAGTGGCGATAGGGCCGGAGGGAGCACCGACAGGGCCGTGAGATTTTAAAGTACCGAGGGAATTTGCAAACCGGGCCCGCCCCTCCCCCCGTCCATCGCACGCCGATCGGGGGTCCGGCGCCCCGCGGGGGGCTGCCGGCATGCGCTCCCGGTGCAGGCATCGACGAGCCGCCCGCGACCTCCACTCGGGTCCGAGCCCCCAAGCGCGGATGCCGAAACGCGCCGGCCGCGGCAGCCCCACCCCTGCCACCCCATCGGGGCATCGGCGCAAGGCCCACCCTGGGGTAGATAACCGAAGGCAACGAGGGACGGTGGATGCACATATCCGAGCAATAGCGATAGGGCCGGAGCGAAGACCGAGGGGGTCGGGGGGTTTTAATGTTCCGAGGGAAGTTGGAAACGGGGCCCGCCCGGACGCCCGTCCCTCGCACGCCGATCGGGGGTCCCGCACCCCGCGGGGGGCTGCCGGCATGCGCCCCTAGTACAAGCATCGACGAGTCGCCCGCGACCTCCACTCGGATCCGGCGGCGCACGCGCGGATGGTGAAACGCGGCGGCCGCGGCTGCAGCCCCCCTACCACCCCGTTGGCGCGTCGGCGCAAAGCCCACCCCGGGGAGGATAACCGAAGGCGACGAGGGACGATGCATGCACATATCCGAGCAAATACCGAGAGGGTCGGGGGGAAGACCGAGAGGCAAGGGGTGTTTAGAGTACCGAGGGAAGTTGCGAAAGGGGCCCGCCCGGACGCTCGCCGCTCGCAGGCGATCCGGCGGGGCGCACGGAGGGCGCCGCCCATCGCCGGAGCTTGCTCGGTCATCTCTGCCGCACGGACACGTAAGCGCCGCCGCGCAAGGTTCGGCCGGCGGGGCGGACGGTTCGCCGCCGCAGGCCTTTCCCGCAGCCGGAACGTGGGCCCGGCGTTGCGCGCCGGCGGGCCGCGCAATCCGCCGGGGCGCACGGCGGGCGCCGCCCGTCGCCGGGGCTTCGCTCGGTCATCTCGGCCGCACGGACACGTGCGCGCAGCCGCGGAAGGTTCGGCCGGCGGGGCGGACGGTTCGCCGACGCAGGCCTCTCCCGCGGCCGGAACGCGGGACCGGCGTTGCGCGCCGGCGGAAGGCGCGATCCGGCAGGGCGCACGGCGGGCGCCGCCCGGGCTTCGCTCGGTCATCTCGGCCGCACGGACACGTGCGCGCCGCCCATCGCCGGGGCTTCGCTCGGTCATCTCGGCCGCGCCGCCACGTGCGCGCCGCCGCGGAAGGCTTGGCCGGCCGGGCGGACGGTTCGCCGCCGCAGGCCTTTCCCGCAGCATGCGCCCCTTCGCCCGAACGACCGCGGGACTCCGGTACGGCCTAGCCGTCGGCCGCCCGGCTGCAAGCCGTCGGGGCCGCTCGATCCCCGTCGCGTGCCGGCCGCCGCTCGGGCCAGCCGGCCGGCTGCCGCACGTAACCTCTGACCTCATCAGCGGTCGATCCGCACTGCGCTGGTCTTCGGTGCGGACCCGTCGGGGCCGTGCCGCGCCGGCCGTCGCATCCGGTTCCGCAGGCGCCGCCCGGTTGCCTCCCGCCCTCGTGCGCTCGCGCCGGCCGGGCGACGCGGTGCCCGCGGGACTCGGGCATGGTTGAGCCGTCGGCCGCCCGGCGGCATGCCGCCGCCGCTCCGCGCCGCGTGCCGGCTGCGCTCCTCCCCGCGCCCGTCCGCGGGCGGGCCCGCCGCCGCTCGCGCCGGCCGGGCGACGCGGTGCCCGCGGGACTCGGGCATGGTTGAGCCGTCGGCCGCCCGGCGGCATGCCGCCGCCGCTCCGCGCCGCGTGCCGGCTGCGCTCCTCCCCGCGCCCGTCCGCGGGCGGGCCCGCCGCCGCTCGCGCCGGCCGGGCGACGCGGTGCCCGCGGGACTCGGGCACGGTTGAGCCGACGGCCGCCCGGCGGCATGCCGCCGCCGCTCCGCGCCGCGTGCCGGCTGCGCTCCTCCCCGCGCCCGTCCGTGGGCGGGCCCGCCGCCGCTCGGCCTAGCCCCCCGGCTGCCGCACGTAACCTGCGACCTCGTCGGCGCTGGATGCGCGTCGTGACAGTTTTCGGTGGGGCGCCGCGGAGGCGCCGGGGGCCCATGCGACGGGCCAGGGGGCGAACGGAGGGCTCGGTCAGCCCTAACAGGGGACCGGCGACAAAGGAGCTGTCGCGCAAAGCTTCGTAAGGGACCCAGACGACGGGCCTACCGATCCGAAGCACCGCGCACGGACGCGCAGCGGGCCCACGACGGGCCGACACGGAAGGCCCGCCGCCAAGGCCGCAAAACCGACAAAGGAACCCACGGGGACGCACCAGAGCGGGCAAAGCTTTCACCGAACGGGACGGGACCGAGCCCCCGCAACAGGCGAGGGCGACGGATCCGACCAAGTAAGGCCGATCCCGCTCCACGCACGCGCGGCCGCAGGAACTTCGTGAGGGACGGGACGACCGGCCGACCGAACCGAAGCGCCGCGCACGGCCGCCGCGAGGGCCGGCCGGAGGCATAGACCGAGCGCCGCGCCAGCGGAAGGAGCGTGCCGGCTCCGTCGGGGACCACCTGCGCACGGTCCGTCCGAGCGAGCCGACGGACCGGCGCGGAAGGCCCGGCGCCGAGCCCGCAAAACCGACAAAGGAACCCACAGGGACGCACCAAAGCGGCCCAAGATTTCACCGAGACGGGACCGAGCCCACGCAACATGCGATGGCGACGGATCGGACCAAGTAAGGCCGATCCAACTCCGCGCGCGCGCGGCCGCGAGCACTTCGTGAGGGACAGGAAGACCGGCCGACCGAACCGAAGCGCCGCGCACGGCCGCCACAAGGGCCGGCTGGAGGCGTAGACCGAGAGCCGCACCAGCGGAAGGAGCGTGCCGGCTCCGTCGTGGGCCAACTCCGCGGGGCCCATCCGAGCGAGCCGACGGGCCGGCGCGGAAGGCCCGGCCGAACCCGCAAAACCGACAAAGGAACCCACAGGGACGCACCAGAGCGGACAAAGATTTCACCGAACAGGACGGGACCGAGCCCACGCAACATGCGAGGGCGAAGGATCGGACCAAGTAAGGCCGATCCAACTCCGCGCGCGCGCGGCCGCGAAAACTTCGTCAGGGACGGGACGACGGGCCGACCGATCCGAAGCGCCGTGCACGGCCGCCGCAACGGCCGGCCGGAGGCGTAGACCGAGCGCCGCGCCAGCAGAAGGAGCGTGCCGGCTCCGTCGTGGGCCCGCTGCGCGTGGCCCATCCGAGCGAGCCGACGGGCCGGCACGGAAGGCCCGGCCGAACCCGCAAAACCGACAAAGGAACCCACAGGGACGCACCAGAGCGGACAAAGATTTCACCGAACGGGACGGGACCGAGCCCACGCAACATGCGAGGGCGAAGGATCGGACCAAGTAAGGCCGATCCAACTCCGCGCGCGCGCGGCCGCGAAAACTTCGTCAGGGACGGGACGACGGGCCGACCGATCCGAAGCGCCGTGCACGGCCGCCGCAACGGCCGGCCGGAGGCGTAGACCGAGCGCCGCGCCAGCAGAAGGAGCGTGCCGGCTCCGTCGTGGGCCCGCTGCGCGTGGCCCATCCGAGCGAGCCGACGGGCCGAATCCCTCGAGGACGAACGGTGCCGGGCACGCCCGCAGCGAGTGCCCACGGCGGGCTTGTGCGGAGTGGAGCGGAAGGCCCGCCGCGGCGGCAGCAGCCCCCCCTCCCTACCACCCCAGCGGGGCATCCGCCCAAAGCCCACCCCAAGCGTTCCAAAGTACCGAGGAGCGTTGCAAACGGGAACCGCCCGGACATGCGTCCCGGTCGCACGGGATGCGCGTCCCGGTCGCACGGGTCGCGCGTCCCGGGAGGGCCGACGGAGGAAGCCGAAGTGCCGTGCGCGGCCGCCGCGACGGCCGGACGGCGGCGGCGCCCGTGCGCCGCGGCAAAGGCGGGAGCGGCCCGGCTCCGTCCGGGGCGCCGCGAGCTTCGGTCGAACCTTTGCCGTGACTCTTCGCAATAGGCCAAGCCCATTCACACTTGGCCAAGCCTAGGCCAAGCCAAGGCCTCCAATGCTTGGCCAAGTGCCTCCAAGGTCGGCCAAGACGGTGCCCAGCGTGCCAAAGCCATGGCATGCCCATGCGCGGCCCAAGCCGCGCCCATGAGCCCCAGCCGCACGCGGCCGCGCGCGCCCGCGCCCAGGCCACGGCCGCGCTGCGCGCCTGGCGCGCGCGCCCGCGCCCAGGCCACGGCCGCGCCCAGGCCCCGGCCGCGCCGCGCCCGCCCAGGCCACGGCCGCGCGCGCCC
>NC_143199.1:707500-710000 GCF_051530095.1 Phoenix dactylifera | reverse complement strand
CCGGTCGCACGGGTCGCGCGTCCCGGGAGGACAGACCGAGCAAGCCGAGGTGCCGCTCACGGCCGCCGCGAGGGACGTACGGCGCCGGCGCCCGCGCCCCGTGGCACGGCCTAGAGCGTGCCCCCCTGCCACCCCATCGGGGCATCGGCGCAAAGCCCACCGCGGGGTAGATAACCGAAGGCAACGAGGGACGGTGGATGCACATATCCGAGCAGTGGCGATAGGGCCGGAGGGAGCACCGACAGGGCCGTGAGATTTTAAAGTACCGAGGGAATTTGCAAACCGGGCCCGCCCCTCCCCCCGTCCATCGCACGCCGATCGGGGGTCCGGCGCCCCGCGGGGGGCTGCCGGCATGCGCTCCCGGTGCAGGCATCGACGAGCCGCCCGCGACCTCCACTCGGGTCCGAGCCCCCAAGCGCGGATGCCGAAACGCGCCGGCCGCGGCAGCCCCACCCCTGCCACCCCATCGGGGCATCGGCGCAAGGCCCACCCTGGGGTAGATAACCGAAGGCAACGAGGGACGGTGGATGCACATATCCGAGCAATAGCGATAGGGCCGGAGCGAAGACCGAGGGGGTCGGGGGGTTTTAATGTTCCGAGGGAAGTTGGAAACGGGGCCCGCCCGGACGCCCGTCCCTCGCACGCCGATCGGGGGTCCCGCACCCCGCGGGGGGCTGCCGGCATGCGCCCCTAGTACAAGCATCGACGAGTCGCCCGCGACCTCCACTCGGATCCGGCGGCGCACGCGCGGATGGCGAAACGTGGCGGCCGCGGCTGCAGCCCCCCTACCACCCCGTTGGCGCGTCGGCGCAAAGCCCACCCCGGGGAGGATAACCGAAGGCGACGAGGGACGATGCATGCACATATCCGAGCAAATACCGAGAGGGTCGGGGGGAAGACCGAGAGGCAAGGGGTGTTTAGAGTACCGAGGGAAGTTGCGAAAGGGGCCCGCCCGGACGCTCGCCGCTCGCAGGCGATCCGGCGGGGCGCACGGAGGGCGCCGCCCATCGCCGGAGCTTGCTCGGTCATCTCTGCCGCACGGACACGTAAGCGCCGCCGCGCAAGGTTCGGCCGGCGGGGCGGACGGTTCGCCGCCGCAGGCCTTTCCCGCAGCCGGAACGTGGGCCCGGCGTTGCGCGCCGGCGGGCCGCGCAATCCGCCGGGGCGCACGGCGGGCGCCGCCCGTCGCCGGGGCTTCGCTCGGTCATCTCGGCCGCACGGACACGTGCGCGCAGCCGCGGAAGGTTCGGCCGGCGGGGCGGACGGTTCGCCGACGCAGGCCTCTCCCGCGGCCGGAACGCGGGACCGGCGTTGCGCGCCGGCGGAAGGCGCGATCCGGCAGGGCGCACGGCGGGCGCCGCCCGGGCTTCGCTCGGTCATCTCGGCCGCACGGACACGTGTGCGCCGCCAATCGCCGGGGCTTCGCTCGGTCATCTCGGCCGCGCCGCCACGTGCGCGCCGCCGCGGAAGGCTTGGCCGGCCGGGCGGACGGTTCGCCGCCGCAGGCCTTTCCCGCAGCATGCGCCCCTTCGCCCGAACGACCGCGGGACTCCGGTACGGCCTAGCCGTCGGCCGCCCGGCTGCAAGCCGTCGGGGCCGCTCGATCCCCGTCGCGTGCCGGCCGCCGCTCGGGCCAGCCGGCCGGCTGCCGCACGTAACCTCTGACCTCATCAGCGGTCGATCCGCACTGCGCTGGTCTTCGGTGCGGACCCGTCGGGGCCGTGCCGCGCCGGCCGTCGCATCCGGTTCCGCAGGCGCCGCCCGGTTGCCTCCCGCCCTCGTGCGCTCGCGCCGGCCGGGCGACGCGGTGCCCGCGGGACTCGGGCATGGTTGAGCCGTCGGCCGCCCGGCGGCATGCCGCCGCCGCTCCGCACCGCGTGCCGGCTGCGCTCCTCCCCGCGCCCGTCCGCGGGCGGGCCCGCCGCCGCTCGCGCCGGCCGGGCGACGCGGTGCCCGCGGGACTCGGGCATGGTTGAGCCGTCGGCCGCCCGGCGGCATGCCGCCGCCGCTCCGCGCCGCGTGCCGGCTGCGCTCCTCCCCGCGCCCGTCCGCGGGCGGGCCCGCCGCCGCTCGCGCCGGCCGGGCGACGCGGTGCCCGCGGGACTCGGGCACGGTTGAGCCGACGGCCGCCCGGCGGCATGCCGCCGCCGCTCCGCGCCGCGTGCCGGCTGCGCTCCTCCCCGCGCCCGTCCGTGGGCGGGCCCGCCGCCGCTCGGCCTAGCCCCCCGGCTGCCGCACGTAACCTGCGACCTCGTCGGCGCTGGATGCGCGTCGTGACAGTTTTCGGTGGGGCGCCGCGGAGGCGCCGGGGGCCCATGCGACGGGCCAGGGGGCGAACGGAGGGCTCGGTCAGCCCTAACAGGGGACCGGCGACAAAGGAGCGGTCGCGCAAAGCTTCGTAAGGGACCCAGACGACGGGCCTACCGATCTGAAGCACCGCGCACGGACGCGCAGCGGGCCCACGACGGGCCGACACGGAAGGCCCGCCGCCAAGGCCGCA
>NC_143199.1:692500-697500 GCF_051530095.1 Phoenix dactylifera | reverse complement strand
AAACGGCCCGGACGCGAGTCCCGGTCGCACGGGGTGCGCATCCGGAACGTCCGGGACGCGCTTCCCGGGAGGGCCGATGGAGGGAGCCGAAGTGGCGCACGGCCGCCGGGCACGGACGGCCGAAGGCAGCGCCCGTGCGCCGGGAAGTCGGCAGGCGCGTGCCGGCTCCGTCGGGGACGAAATGTGCCGGGCAAGTCCGCCGCGAGGCAACGGTCCTGTGCGGAGTGGAGCGGAAGGCCCGCCGCGGCGGCAGCAGACCCCCCCTCCCTACCACCCCGGCGGGGCATCCGCCCAAAGCCCACCCCAAGCGTTCCAAAGTACCGAGGAGCGTTGCAAACGGGAACGGCCCGGACACGCGACCCGGTCGCACGGGATGCGCGTCCCGGTCGCACGGGTCGCGCGTCCCGGGAGGGCCGACGGACGAAGCCGAAGTGGCGCACGGCCGCCGCGCACGGACGGCCGGCGGCGGCGCCCGTGCGCCGGAAAGTCGTCGGGCGCGCGACGGCTCCGTCGGGGACGAACGGTGCCGGGCACGACCGCCGCGAGGCAACGGACTTGTGCGGAGGGGGGCGGAAGGCCCGCCGCGGCGGCGCCAGCCCCCCCTCCCTACCACCCCGACGGGGCATCCGCCCAAAGCCCACCCCAAGCGTTCCAAAGTACCGAGGAGCGTTGCAAACGGGAACCGCCCGGACACGCGTCCCGGTCGCACGGGATGCGCGTCCCGGTCGCACGGGTCGCGCGTCCCGGGAGGGCCGACGGAGGAAGCCGGCGCACGGCCGCCGCGCGGACGGCCGGCGGGGGCGCCCATGCGCCGGGGCCTCGGCGGGCGCGGGCCGGCTCCCTCGGGGACGAACGGTGCCGGGCCCGCCCGCCGCGAGGCGACGGACTTGTGCGGAGTGGAGCGGAAGTCCCGCCGCGGCAGCAGCAGCCCCCCCTCCCTACCACCCCGGCGGGGCATCCGCCCAAGGCCCACCCCAAGCGTTCCAAAGTACCGAGGAGCGTTGCAAACGGGAACGGCCCGGACACGCGTCCCGGTCTCACGGGATGCGCGTCCCGGTCGCACGGGTCGCGCATCCCGGGAGGGCCGACGGAGGAAGCCGGCGCACGGCCGCCGCGCGGACGGCCGGCGGCGGCGCCCATGCGCCGGGGCCTCGGCGGGCGCGTGCCGGCTCCCTCGGGGACGAACGGTGCCGGGCGCGCCCGCCGCGAGGCGACGGACTTGTGCGGAGTGGAGCGGAAGTCCCGCCGCGGCAGCAGCAGCCCCCCCTCCCTACCACCCCGGCGGGGCATCCGCCCAAGGCCCACCCCAAGCGTTCCAAAGTACCGAGGAGCGTTGCAAACGGGAACGGCCCGGACACGCGTCCCGGTCTCACGGGATGCGCGTCCCGGTCGCACGGGTCGCGCATCCCGGGAGGGCCGACGGAGGAAGCCGGCGCACGGCCGCCGCGCGGACGGCCGGCGGCGGCGCCCATGCGCCGGGGCCTCGGCGGGCGCGTGCCGGCTCCCTCGGGGACGAACGGTGCCGGGCGCGCCCGCCGCGAGGCGACGGACTTGTGCGGAGTGGAGCGGAAGTCCCGCCGCGGCAGCAGCCGCCCCCCCTCCCTACCACCCCGGCGGGGCATCCGCCCAAAGCCCACCCCAAGCGTTCCAAAGTACCGAGGAGCGTTGCAAACGGGAACGGCCCGGACACGCGTCCCGGTCGCACGGGATGCGCGTCCCGGGAGGACAGACCGAGCAAGCCGAGGTGCCGCTCACGGCCGCCGCGAGGGACGTACGGCGCCGGCGCCCGCGCCCCGTGGCACGGCCTAGAGCGTGCCCCCCTGCCACCCCATCGGGGCATCGGCGCAAAGCCCACCGCGGGGTAGATAACCGAAGGCAACGAGGGACGGTGGATGCACATATCCGAGCAGTGGCGATAGGGCCGGAGGGAGCACCGACAGGGCCGTGAGATTTTAAAGTACCGAGGGAATTTGCAAACCGGGCCCGCCCCTCCCCCCGTCCATCGCACGCCGATCGGGGGTCCGGCGCCCCGCGGGGGGCTGCCGGCATGCGCTCCCGGTGCAGGCATCGATGAGCCGCCCGCGACCTCCACTCGGGTCCGAGCCCCCAAGCGCGGATGCCGAAACGCGCCGGCCGCGGCAGCCCCACCCCTGCCACCCCATCGGGGCATCGGCGCAAGGCCCACCCTGGGGTAGATAACCGAAGGCAACGAGGGACGGTGGATGCACATATCCGAGCAATAGCGATAGGGCCGGAGCGAAGACCGAGGGGGTCGGGGGGTTTTAATGTTCCGAGGGAAGTTGGAAACGGGGCCCGCCCGGACGCCCGTCCCTCGCACGCCGATCGGGGGTCCCGCACCCCGCGGGGGGCTGCCGGCATGCGCCCCTAGTACAAGCATCGACGAGTCGCCCGCGACCTCCACTCGGATCCGGCGGCGCACGCGCGGATGGCGAAACGCGGCGGCCGCGGCTGCAACCCCCCTACCACCCCGTTGGCGCGTCGGCGCAAAGCCCACCCCGGGGAGGATAACCGAAGGCGACGAGGGACGATGCATGCACATATCCGAGCAAATACCGAGAGGGTCGGGGGGAAGACCGAGAGGCAAGGGGTGTTTAGAGTACCGAGGGAAGTTGCGAAAGGGGCCCGCCCGGACGCTCGCCGCTCGCAGGCGATCCGGCGGGGCGCACGGAGGGCGCCGCCCATCGCCGGAGCTTGCTCGGTCATCTCTGCCGCACGGACACGTAAGCGCCGCCGCGCAAGGTTCGGCCGGCGGGGCGGACGGTTCGCCGCCGCAGGCCTTTCCCGCAGCCGGAACGTGGGCCCGGCGTTGCGCGCCGGCGGGCCGCGCAATCCGCCGGGGCGCACGGCGGGCGCCGCCCGTCGCCGGGGCTTCGCTCGGTCATCTCGGCCGCACGGACACGTGCGCGCAGCCGCGGAAGGTTCGGCCGGCGGGGCGGACGGTTCGCCGACGCAGGCCTCTCCCGCGGCCGGAACGCGGGACCGGCGTTGCGCGCCGGCGGAAGGCGCGATCCGGCAGGGCGCACGGCGGGCGCCGCCCGGGCTTCGCTCGGTCATCTCGGCCGCACGGACACGTGCGCGCCGCCCATCGCCGGGGCTTCGCTCGGTCATCTCGGCCGCGCCGCCACGTGCGCGCCGCCGCGGAAGGCTTGGCCGGCCGGGCGGACGGTTCGCCGCCGCAGGCCTTTCCCGCAGCATGCGCCCCTTCGCCCGAACGACCGCGGGACTCCGGTACGGCCTAGCCGTCGGCCGCCCGGCTGCAAGCCGTCGGGGCCGCTCGATCCCCGTCGCGTGCCGGCCGCCGCTCGGGCCAGCCGGCCGGCTGCCGCACGTAACCTCTGACCTCATCAGCGGTCGATCCGCACCGCGCTGGTCTTCGGTGCGGACCCGTCGGGGCCGTGCCGCGCCGGCCGTCGCATCCGGTTCCGCAGGCGCCGCCCGGTTGCCTCCCGCCCTCGTGCGCTCGCGCCGGCCGGGCGACGCGGTGCCCGCGGGACTCGGGCATGGTTGAGCCGTCGGCCGCCCGGCGGCATGCCGCCGCCGCTCCGCGCCGCGTGCCGGCTGCGCTCCTCCCCGCGCCCGTCCGCGGGCGGGCCCGCCGCCGCTCGCGCCGGCCGGGCGACGCGGTGCCCGCGGGACTCGGGCATGGTTGAGCCGTCGGCCGCCCGGCGGCATGCCGCCGCCGCTCCGCGCCGCGTGCCGGCTGCGCTCCTCCCCGCGCCCGTCCGCGGGCGGGCCCGCCGCCGCTCGCGCCGGCCGGGCGACGCGGTGCCCGCGGGACTCGGGCACGGTTGAGCCGACGGCCGCCCGGCGGCATGCCGCCGCCGCTCCGCGCCGCGTGCCGGCTGCGCTCCTCCCCGCGCCCGTCCGTGGGCGGGCCCGCCGCCGCTCGGCCTAGCCCCCCGGCTGCCGCACGTAACCTGCGACCTCGTCGGCGCTGGATGCGCGTCGTGACAGTTTTCGGTGGGGCGCCGCGGAGGCGCCGGGGGCCCATGCGACGGGCCAGGGGGCGAACGGAGGGCTCGGTCAGCCCTAACAGGGGACCGGCGACAAAGGAGCGGTCGCGCAAAGCTTCGTAAGGGACCCAGACGACGGGCCTACCGATCCGAAGCACCGCGCACGGACGCGCAGCGGGCCCACGACGGGCCGACACGGAAGGCCCGCCGCCAAGGCCGCAAAACCGACAAAGGAACCCACGGGGACGCACCAGAGCGGGCAAAGCTTTCACCGAACGGGACGGGACCGAGCCCCCGCAACAGGCGAGGGCGACGGATCCGACCAAGTAAGGCGGATCCCGCTCCACGCACGCGCGGCCGCAGGAACTTCGTGAGGGACGGGACGACCGGCCGACCGAACCGAAGCGCCGCGCACGGCCGCCGCGAGGGCCGGCCGGAGGCATAGACCGAGCGCCGCGCCAGCGGAAGGAGCGTGCCGGCTCCGTCGGGGACCACCTGCGCACGGTCCGTCCGAGCGAGCCGACGGACCGGCGCGGAAGGCCCGGCGCCGAGCCCGCAAAACCGACAAAGGAACCCACAGGGACGCACCAAAGCGGCCCAAGATTTCACCGAGACGGGACCGAGCCCACGCAACATGCGATGGCGACGGATCGGACCAAGTAAGGCCGATCCAACTCCGCGCGCGCGCGGCCGCGAGCACTTCGTGAGGGACAGGAAGACCGGCCGACCGAACCGAAGCGCCGCGCACGGCCGCCACAAGGGCCGGCTGGAGGCGTAGACCGAGAGCCGCACCAGCGGAAGGAGCGTGCCGGCTCCGTCGTGGGCCAACTCCGCGGGGCCCATCCGAGCGAGCCGACGGGCCGGCGCGGAAGGCCCGGCCGAACCCGCAAAACCGACAAAGGAACCCACAGGGACGCACCAGAGCGGACAAAGATTTCACCGAACAGGACGGGACCGAGCCCACGGAACATGCGAGGGCGAAGGATCGGACCAAGTAAGGCCGATCCAACTCCGCGCGCGCGCGGC
>NC_143199.1:680000-687500 GCF_051530095.1 Phoenix dactylifera | reverse complement strand
TCGACTCGGCAACTGTTCCAAATTTGAATTTTGTCCACTCGAGTCGACTCGACTATCCTGGGAGTCGACTCGAATCCCAGAGTCCGAACTCCCGATCCTCTGTCTTTTGGCTCGTCCAGTCTTGGAGTCGACTCGAACTTCCTTGGAGTCGACTCGGCTCTCAGTTTTCGAAAGTTGGTCTTCTGCCATCTTAGTGTAGTGCTGCCTTGGAGTCGACTCGAGCTGTCTGGGAGTCGACTCGAATCTCAGAGTCGGAAAACTGATCCTCTGTATTTTGGAGCCGCGCTGCCTTGGAGTCGACTCGACTTGTCTTGGAGTCGACTCGCCTCTCAGAGACGAAAATACCGTCTTCTGTCTTGGGGTTGCGCTGTCTTTGGAGTCGACTCGGACTTTGTGGGAGTCGACTCGAATCTCAGTGTCCAAAAACTGCTTCTCTGAGTTTTCCCTTGTGTACCACTGAGAGTCGACTCTCGCTTTCTTTGGAGTCGACCCGACAACCATTGGAGTCGACTCGCATTCCTCAGGAGTCGACTCGAATCTCAGGGTCGAAAATCCCTCTCTGACTTTTCTGCCTTTTACACCCTGGAGTCGACTCGTTCTACTCTCGAGTTGACTCGCCAAGCATTGGAGTCGACTCGAATTCCTCAGGAGTCGACTCGAAGACTATTCTTTTAAATTTTCCTTGAATTTGCTCCTCCAATTTGAATCTTTTGAACTTGAGACTTGGGCCAATAACTTGTAGCTTTCTTCCAACTTTTCTTGAGTGCTTTTAGAGGCCTTCTTGTGTTCTTCCAACTTGCTATGTTCCTTGCAACATAAATATCTTTCTCCTTGCAACATAAACATTAGTATCTATACTTCAAGGTTTTGTGATCATCAAAATCAATCTATGAATCAATCTTTGGGTCATCAATCTCCCCCTTTTTGATGATGACAAAACTTGGAGTATATGCAATATAAAAGATATTGTTTTCTAGAAGTAATACATAGCAAAGTTGCATGAAGTAGAAAACATATATTTTTAAAACATACTTCATGATAATGCTTTAGATTTAATCAGCTTAACACAATCAACATATTTCAATTTAAGCTGATTTGTATTCAATTCAAAGCATAAAGGCATTATGAGCATATACTTAGATATTTGCATATACTTAGATATTTCTCCCCCTTTTTGACAACATCAAAAAGATAGGGAAACATTAAGCACAAAGATAAGAACACTCAAATATTTCTTTCCCTTATTGTACTCTGATTTGAATGTTAAATTATTGCAAGGATATGAATCATATAACTTATGGCAATAATATTGGAATCAGATTAGTGAGCACAGATCAGAGCCAATTAAGATAGTTTTCAAGAAGTTTTTCTAAGTTGATACCACAGATAGTTTTCTAATCAAGTGTAGGTGGGATCTTCCTTAGGTTAATTCAAGAAGTGGAAATCTAACCTCTCTTCAATAATAAGTGTGAAAGCTTGTTCATTTAAGATCTTGTGCCCAATCTATTAAGTATTTTATCAACATGAGAGCAATTTAACTAATTTTCTGAGTATAAGAACAATATATTAAGTATGATTGCAAAGTTCTTTTATGGTGTAAAAATATTGTGGCATAAATACCAAAATATGAATTCATGCAATTTATAATATATCTTAGAGTATACATAAAGTTCAAGGCTTTGAAGGTTCTTTTAAAGCTCTTTTAAAGACTTTATTCTTCTATTCCAAAAAAAAACAATTTGATACATAAAAATATGAATTGGCACACAATTTAAGTTCTAAAGATCAAGTCAATTAGGACTCATTAGTGAATATCAAAATAGGTTTTCTAAGAGATGCTCAAGAAAATTTTACACGTTATTCTCCCCCTTTTTCATTAAGTTAGAGGCTCTTTAAGCTCAACTTGCAATTTGGTTCATGATTTATGCATAAGATATACTAACCAAATAACACGCCTCAAGGTGTATCATAAAGATTTTCAGATTAAATTTCAGATAATACATATTGGAGAGTATTAGGATCATTTTTCATTTAGTATTCTTTCTCTCTCCTTTAGCTATAGATTTATGCAATTAAGTCCAATAAGACCTCTCCTTCTGAAATTTTCTTTCTCCCCCTCAATTGATCATTCCATTTAAGAGTTTAGAATCCTAAGATAATGTTCAATAAAATTGTCAATCTCAAAAATATATTTTCTATAAGTTTCAGCTTATTTTCATAAGACTCAAGGTTTGAGATAAGACAACCTTTATAGAACTCATCTCAAGGTAATTTAAAGCATGTCTTGCAATATAAGGAGGTTCATCAAAATCAATCCATAAAATTCAAGGTATGCATCAAATTAAAGTTTCTTTAGGATAAGATACTGAATATCTAAAGCTCCCCCTCAAAAGATGCATTCTTCTTTAATCATTCTTTTCTTTGGTTGAATTTCAGAATTTAATAATAAACGTGAATAAAACTGAAATTCTATGTTATCAAGAATGTAGAGTGATCTAGAATTATTCAAAATTTATAGTATTCACTCTATATATATATATTCTGATGGTAGTTTCTAAGAATGTAGGAGAGAAAAAAAACATATAGATGATCATTGAGGTATGTGTATTTATAGAACTCAATTTCTTAATCACAGTTTTTCAGCAATGTATACATGAAGCTCAATAAATTTTTTAAATATTAAAATAAAGTCATATATTTAAAAATATTTACTTGCAATCAAGATCATCGTAAGACACATCATTTGAATCAAAATTAGTATACTTTGAAGGTAAGAAATGATATGTTTCGGATGCGTATCGGAGCAATCAAAATAAATTCTGTTTTTCTTACATTAACATTTTATTTAGTAATCATATGGAGTTTAAACTTTTATACAAAATCGGATTCTGAATTACATAGGATTTTCAATAGAAGCTTTCTAAGTCATAATATGAGATATGTATCTTTCACAATGTAGCTCATCTTAAATTGTTACGATTGAAAAATACATATTTCAATAACATTAAAGCACTTTCAGAATCTTTGTGTTTAATTTTGAGTTTCGATACAAAATAAAGGATATTTTAACAAGTATTAGGACATTATGTATCAAAGTTAGGCAAGTAGAAAGATAGATCAATATCAATTTATTTTCCCTAAATAGAGATGTTCTTCTCTTCTCCTTTTTACAAATTTATTTAACTTTCAGATTTTAAAGATGATTGTGAACGACAAATCTGAAATTTCTTTTCAATAGAACCAAACAAAAGATGTTATGTAGCAATTCA
This sequence comes from Phoenix dactylifera, assembly GCF_051530095.1. Classification (NCBI taxonomy): domain Eukaryota; kingdom Viridiplantae; phylum Streptophyta; class Magnoliopsida; order Arecales; family Arecaceae; genus Phoenix; species Phoenix dactylifera. The sequence goes on along the minus strand of NC_143199.1, from coordinate 684,231 downwards.
AACATTCAAACAAATTGTCCAAGGATGAAGCATTACAAAACATTGAGAACCAATAAATCAAGACATCATACCATATGCAAAATAAATCATGTGTTAAATCATGCATTAAAATATTAAGAACAAGCATGTCAAGGATCCAAATCAATATTTTTCAAATAAACTCCCCCTATTTAAATATAATCTTGCAATGATTTTATCCTTAAAGTGTGTTTTCAAGTGATTAAAAAAAATTGACTTAATTCTACTTTCATTAACTTTGTCTTTCATTTATAACTTTCTTATGCTCTATACTCTATTTGCTCCCTATCCGGTGGAGTTGGAAGGGGCACGAGGTACTACCACTAGCCTCCCTCTTGTGCCGTCCCTAATATGCCCTACACCGAATAGTTGGGTCAAATAGTGCCGGGTACTACCACTAGCCTCCCCATTGGCACCATCCCTATGATGAGCAATATAGAAAATTTATAAAGTTCACTTCAAACTATTCCTGTTTAAGTGTAATTAATTACGAATTTTATCCCTTCCAAATGTGCCGAATATATTATGCTTGTTTTGCTTTTCCTTAAGATTGGGGTATTTGCCTCTACTTGGATTTTACTTCTCTTGAATAATATCCATTTTCTTTTATTTATCTCTCTCTCTTTTTGTTATTCTCAAGTAATTTACACGAAAGAGCAGAATAAAGAATTTATCTTGTGTATCATTTATATGTGTATCATGCAAACAACATTTTCATTATGCTCATGGATTCATAACTTCTCATAAGTTATTTTACATCAAAATTTTAAGCATATACTTGTGTATTTCATGGTTATGACATATGCAAAGATATATTCTAGTTTTGGCAAACCATGAAACACTCTCTAAAAGTACAATTCAATCAATTATAGACATGATATCAAAAATTAATAATTAAAGACTTTAATCATGTCGTAATAAGACTTAAGTTATTGACTTTGCTCAATTAATTTATGAGAGAAGTATCTAGAATTACCATTTCATTCTGCATTCTTCAGTCAAATACCTACTAGATTTCTTATGTATGAACTTTTGGCTGAAGAAGGTCCTCTCTCTTGTTTGCATGTGAATGTTTATTGTATCTTACATGGAGATATCCTTCAAGTTGAGATCTCTCATTTTCTTGCTCAAGGATCCTGCATTATTAACAAACTCCTTTTCTTTCTTGAAAGGAGGTCATTAGTTTCTTCAAGATACAAAACATTCAACCAACATATTTTTATTTAAACTAGATGACTCAATCATAAGATATGACAATAATCAAATGTTGAATCACTTTACTCAAGAGATTGCCTAAATATAAGCAAGCACATTTCACTTGAACTAAAGAGATAGTTTCATTAACCAAGATAGTTCAAGGACAAGCATGTGAGGCAATAGAAGATTTATCAAGGTCAATTCAATTTCTTATTTTCAAAAATAATTTAGTTTAGATTCTATTTGTTTAAGATAATTATCAATAAGATATTTTAGCTAAGTTTTAATCAATTTTATCTTAAACAGTTGTTTCTATCAGAAATTCAGATTATGATTTATTTGTTATCAATAAAATAAGATTCATTAAAGTTAGATTGAAGTCTTGCCCAAGTGCACATAATGAGCATACATTCTGGTCTATTAGCTGTATGATGAAATAATTATTCTATCAATCTTCAATACAACTTTAAACAATAGATCTACTTTGCTCATCCTATTCAAATTCTACAAGATGGGGTCTTAGATGTACCTTCTTCATGCCAATCTTCTATAAGAGTGTTCTTGTGGACTAACATTGGTCAATGAAGATCCCCTTTCTTGTTTGTCTTAATTTGGAGTTTGAGAGAAGATGTTAATTCATTCATCACACATATTTCAAACTCACCTTACATGAGCTAAGTAAAATCTTCATATAACTCTTCATTAGTAGAACCAAAACTGATGTCATCAATGCATTCTTTGAGCAAATAAAATATTACAAATTCTTCTTTTTGATCCATAGATTTATCACTATTGCTTTCTATCAAAAAATTTACTTAAGCTTTTATATATTAAGTTTTTGATGCTTGTATCAAATCTCATATTGCTTTATCATATATGTAATGTGTATTTTTAAGTATGGTGGTTATTTTACATAGATCTCCTTTTTAATGAAATAACCACACAAGAGTGTGTTCTACACATTCATTTGATAGAAAATAACGCTCGTAAAGCAAATAAATGATAAAGGTGATTTTTACTTCTAATTATGCAAGAATCTTATCAAGATCTATTTTATCTTTTCTTAATTTAGTCTTTTAATAGTCAAAAATTTTTTTTATTAAGAGCATATCTGAAAAATCCAATTTGGTTCTAATTATTAACAAGTTTTTCAGATTGTTATATGTAAAAGATTAACCATATAATTTTAGTATCTTGATAATAAATCACTAGTCTCATAAAGAATCAAAATGAATTGATACTTCTACAACTAGAATCTTTTCATGAATGCTCTATATGCATTGCTTGATGAATGATATCCAAGAATAGAAATATCTTTATCAGATTTGGCATTATTTTCATAAGAGCATATCAAGCATAACATGTACGACTGAAAAGGATATGCAATGGTTCATTTTCCATTTTTCAGAAGATCAAAATTTTCATCAAAAATAGATTTAATAGAAGTCATATGTATGACAAGCAGTGATGATAGTCTTTTAAATAGATGACTATCATACATAATTGTCTTTTTCATTTCTTCAAGAATTCTATTAATTCTATTTTACTTATGGTGTCCTTGGTGCTGAAATCATTGGATTTAATATTATTTTCTGTATAACTTTTATCAGGATTTTGGTTTTCAACACTGTGTCATGATTCTTCACAGTTTGGAAACCTTTTTCATTTGAAACACTTTTACAGGATTTAGCAAATACAGAAAATACTTCAGTTTTATTTGCCAAGAACAAATCCAATGTAAGCTTTTGAAAACTCAGTGATAGAAACAACATCTTTAGATTTAGAAATTGATTCTTGTTTGTTTCCTTAGTTAACATGCATAGCAAACTTTGACCTTTCAGAAGATACTCTAAGTAAGCCAATGCCAAAGTCTTTTGAAATTAAATCCATACTCGCATGAGTTGATATTATATGCCAAAGATGGTTTCTTTAATCTTGGTATTTATAGTGCAATATTCAAAGGCATACCAAGTACACATTTTCATATCTATGATCAATAAACAATAATGCCATGGATAAAAGCTCTCAATCAAGCATATAGAGAATTCATAGAGTTAATCTTAATAAATTGATTAATCATCTAGCAACTTATCCAACAATATAGAAAGATGGAGAAATTTGAAGTTATTTCTTCTATTTTAATTATTTTTCTTGATTACATTTAAGTTTTATTCTTTAATATATGTCTAGAGCACCCAATGTCCAATTTAACATCTTTTGTTGGAGCCTTGAGTGCTAGACACACCTGCAGAAAATATTTAGATTTTCAACTTAGGAACCCAAGCTCTTTTGGGTCCTTGCAGGTTAGCTATTATTGTTCCTTTTGGAACCCATATTTTCTTAATAGCTATTTTGTCCATAGGCTTGCAGATTTTTGGACTACAAGAAGTGTATTTCTGCATCTTCTTATTAAATTTAACAAACATGGATTTAACATGAGTGGTAGATAATCCTTCAGTTTTCTGTTTTTGCCTTTTAGGTTTATCAAATTTGTAATGTACAGATTTAGGAACAGAAGAGATTTTGCATAACCTTTGTTCCTGTTTATCAGCATTATAAGAATCTATTTTAAAATGATTAGAAACTGTTTTAACAAACATATTCTTGAAAGATTTTTGGGTGTACCAAGGTTGACATCCCAATCCAATATTATCAAATTCAGCTCTTTGATTATTTATCATTAGATTCAACTTTTCAGAGCTCAAAGTAAATCTTTCAACAACAGGTTTTAATTTGTCAACTTCTTTAGTTAATCTTTTGTTATCTTCTGAAAGCAATTCATTATTTTTCTTAAGTTTATCATGGCTTTCAGTGAGAAGTTGGTTTTTCTGATTTAGTTCTTGATTTTCTTTAATTAAGATTTCAGTTTTACTAGTTAGTTTCAGTTTTTCATCTATTAGAATTTGATTTTCATTCTTCAAGTTCTTGTTCTTACAAACAAGTTTCTTATATTCTAAATACAAATCAGAAAAGGCATCGTGGAGTTCATCAAATGTAAAATTGCTTTCAGTTCCAG
>NC_143199.1:657500-672500 GCF_051530095.1 Phoenix dactylifera | reverse complement strand
GCCGCGCGACGGCCCGAGCGCCCCCGCCGCGCGCGAGCGCCCGCGCGCCGCTCGGCCGGGGGCGCCCGGCCCTGCGCAGAACCGAGCGACCACGCCGCGGACGCGCGAGCGCCCAGGCGCGACAGCGGGACGGCGCGCGCGTCCGAGAGGCCGATCGGCCTAGCGCGCCCGTCCTTGCGCGAACCCGGGCAACGGCCCGCCCGCCCGCGCGGCCCGGCCGCCCGCGCGACGCGCCCATCCGCGCGGGCCAAATGCGCAGAACCGAGCGACCACGCCGCGGCCGCGCGCGCGCCAAGGCGCGGGAGCACGACGAAGCGCGCGCCCGAGCGGCCGATCGGCCCAGCGCGCCCGTCCTTGCGCGTCACCGGCCAACGGCCCCGCGCACGCGCGGCGCGCCCGCCCGCGCGGCGCGACCATCCGCGCTGGGCGACGGGCTCGGGCGGAAGGCCCGCCCAGGCAGGACACACCCCCTTACCTCCCCAGCGGGGCATCCTCCGAAGGCCCACCCCAAGGGCTCCAGCGAATCGAGGAGCATTGCACACGGAAACGGCCCGGACGCGAGTCCCGGTCGCACGGGGTGCGCATCCGGAACGTCCGGGACGCGCTTCCCGGGAGGGCCGATGGAGGGAGCCGAAGTGGCGCACGGCCGCCGGGCACGGACGGCCGAAGGCAGCGCCCGTGCGCCGGGAAGTCGGCAGGCGCGTGCCGGCTCCGTCGGGGACGAAATGTGCCGGGCAAGTCCGCCGCGAGGCAACGGTCCTGTGCGGAGTGGAGCGGAAGGCCCGCCGCGGCGGCAGCAGACCCCCCCTCCCTACCACCCCGGCGGGGCATCCGCCCAAAGCCCACCCCAAGCGTTCCAAAGTACCGAGGAGCGTTGCAAACGGGAACGGCCCGGACACGCGACCCGGTCGCACGGGATGCGCGTCCCGGTCGCACGGGTCGCGCGTCCCGGGAGGGCCGACGGACGAAGCCGAAGTGGCGCACGGCCGCCGCGCACGGACGGCCGGCGGCGGCGCCCGTGCGCCGGAAAGTCGTCGGGCGCGCGACGGCTCCGTCGGGGACGAACGGTGCCGGGCACGACCGCCGCGAGGCAACGGACTTGTGCGGAGGGGGGCGGAAGGCCCGCCGCGGCGGCGCCAGCCCCCCCTCCCTACCACCCCGACGGGGCATCCGCCCAAAGCCCACCCCAAGCGTTCCAAAGTACCGAGGAGCGTTGCAAACGGGAACCGCCCGGACACGCGTCCCGGTCGCACGGGATGCGCGTCCCGGTCGCACGGGTCGCGCGTCCCGGGAGGGCCGACGGAGGAAGCCGGCGCACGGCCGCCGCGCGGACGGCCGGCGGGGGCGCCCATGCGCCGGGGCCTCGGCGGGCGCGGGCCGGCTCCCTCGGGGACGAACGGTGCCGGGCCCGCCCGCCGCGAGGCGACGGACTTGTGCGGAGTGGAGCGGAAGTCCCGCCGCGGCAGCAGCAGCCCCCCCTCCCTACCACCCCGGCGGGGCATCCGCCCAAGGCCCACCCCAAGCGTTCCAAAGTACCGAGGAGCGTTGCAAACGGGAACGGCCCGGACACGCGTCCCGGTCTCACGGGATGCGCGTCCCGGTCGCACGGGTCGCGCATCCCGGGAGGGCCGACGGAGGAAGCCGGCGCACGGCCGCCGCGCGGACGGCCGGCGGCGGCGCCCATGCGCCGGGGCCTCGGCGGGCGCGTGCCGGCTCCCTCGGGGACGAACGGTGCCGGGCGCGCCCGCCGCGAGGCGACGGACTTGTGCGGAGTGGAGCGGAAGTCCCGCCGCGGCAGCAGCAGCCCCCCCTCCCTACCACCCCGGCGGGGCATCCGCCCAAGGCCCACCCCAAGCGTTCCAAAGTACCGAGGAGCGTTGCAAACGGGAACGGCCCGGACACGCGTCCCGGTCTCACGGGATGCGCGTCCCGGTCGCACGGGTCGCGCATCCCGGGAGGGCCGACGGAGGAAGCCGGCGCACGGCCGCCGCGCGGACGGCCGGCGGCGGCGCCCATGCGCCGGGGCCTCGGCGGGCGCGTGCCGGCTCCCTCGGGGACGAACGGTGCCGGGCGCGCCCGCCGCGAGGCGACGGACTTGTGCGGAGTGGAGCGGAAGTCCCGCCGCGGCAGCAGCCGCCCCCCCTCCCTACCACCCCGGCGGGGCATCCGCCCAAAGCCCACCCCAAGCGTTCCAAAGTACCGAGGAGCGTTGCAAACGGGAACGGCCCGGACACGCGTCCCGGTCGCACGGGATGCGCGTCCCGGTCGCACGGGTCGCGCGTCCCGGGAGGACAGACCGAGCAAGCCGAGGTGCCGCTCACGGCCGCCGCGAGGGACGTACGGCGCCGGCGCCCGCGCCCCGTGGCACGGCCTAGAGCGTGCCCCCTTGCCACCCCATCGGGGCATCGGCGCAAAGCCCACCGCGGGGTAGATAACCGAAGGCAACGAGGGACGGTGGATGCACATATCCGAGCAGTGGCGATAGGGCCGGAGGGAGCACCGACAGGGCCGTGAGATTTTAAAGTACCGAGGGAATTTGCAAACCGGGCCCGCCCCTCCCCCCGTCCATCGCACGCCGATCGGGGGTCCGGCGCCCCGCGGGGGGCTGCCGGCATGCGCTCCCGGTGCAGGCATCGACGAGCCGCCCGCGACCTCCACTCGGGTCCGAGCCCCCAAGCGCGGATGCCGAAACGCGCCGGCCGCGGCAGCCCCACCCCTGCCACCCCATCGGGGCATCGGCGCAAGGCCCACCCTGGGGTAGATAACCGAAGGCAACGAGGGACGGTGGATGCACATATCCGAGCGATAGCGATAGGGCCGGAGCGAAGACCGAGGGGGTCGGGGGGTTTTAATGTTCCGAGGGAAGTTGGAAACGGGGCCCGCCCGGACGCCCGTCCCTCGCACGCCGATCGGGGGTCCCGCACCCCGCGGGGGGCTGCCGGCATGCGCCCCTAGTACAAGCATCGACGAGTCGCCCGCGACCTCCACTCGGATCCGGCGGCGCACGCGCGGATGGCGAAACGCGGCGGCCGCGGCTGCAGCCCCCCTACCACCCCGTTGGCGCGTCGGCGCAAAGCCCACCCCGGGGAGGATAACCGAAGGCGACGAGGGACGATGCATGCACATATCCGAGCAAATACCGAGAGGGTCGGGGGGAAGACCGAGAGGCAAGGGGTGTTTAGAGTACTGAGGGAAGTTGCGAAAGGGGCCCGCCCGGACGCTCGCCGCTCGCACGCGGATCGGGGGTCCGGCGTTGCGCGCCGCCGGCCAGCGCGATCCGGCGGGGCGCACGGAGGGCGCCGCCCATCGCCGGAGCTTGCTCGGTCATCTCTGCCGCACGGACACGTAAGCGCCGCCGCGCAAGGTTCGGCCGGCGGGGCGGACGGTTCGCCGCCGCAGGCCTTTCCCGCAGCCGGAACGTGGGCCCGGCGTTGCGCGCCGGCGGGCCGCGCAATCCGCCGGGGCGCACGGCGGGCGCCGCCCGTCGCCGGGGCTTCGCTCGGTCATCTCGGCCGCACGGACACGTGCGCGCAGCCGCGGAAGGTTCGGCCGGCGGGGCGGACGGTTCGCCGACGCAGGCCTCTCCCGCGGCCGGAACGCGGGACCGGCGTTGCGCGCCGGCGGAAGGCGCGATCCGGCAGGGCGCACGGCGGGCGCCGCCCGGGCTTCGCTCGGTCATCTCGGCCGCACGGACACGTGCGCGCCGCCCATCGCCGGGGCTTCGCTCGGTCATCTCGGCCGCGCCGCCACGTGCGCGCCGCCGCGGAAGGCTTGGCCGGCCGGGCGGACGGTTCGCCGCCGCAGGCCTTTCCCGCAGCATGCGCCCCTTCGCCCGAACGACCGCGGGACTCCGGTACGGCCTAGCCGTCGGCCGCCCGGCTGCAAGCCGTCGGGGCCGCTCGATCCCCGTCGCGTGCCGGCCGCCGCTCGGGCCAGCCGGCCGGCTGCCGCACGTAACCTCTGACCTCATCAGCGGTCGATCCGCACCGCGCTGGTCTTCGGTGCGGACCCGTCGGGGCCGTGCCGCGCCGGCCGTCGCATCCGGTTCCGCAGGCGCCGCCCGGTTGCCTCCCGCCCTCGTGCGCTCGCGCCGGCCGGGCGACGCGGTGCCCGCGGGACTCGGGCATGGTTGAGCCGTCGGCCGCCCGGCGGCATGCCGCCGCCGCTCCGCGCCGCGTGCCGGCTGCGCTCCTCCCCGCGCCCGTCCGCGGGCGGGCCCGCCGCCGCTCGCGCCGGCCGGGCGACGCGGTGCCCGCGGGACTCGGGCATGGTTGAGCCGTCGGCCGCCCGGCGGCATGCCGCCGCCGCTCCGCGCCGCGTGCCGGCTGCGCTCCTCCCCGCGCCCGTCCGCGGGCGGGCCCGCCGCCGCTCGCGCCGGCCGGGCGACGCGGTGCCCGCGGGACTCGGGCACGGTTGAGCCGACGGCCGCCCGGCGGCATGCCGCCGCCGCTCCGCGCCGCGTGCCGGCTGCGCTCCTCCCCGCGCCCGTCCGTGGGTGGGCCCGCCGCCGCTCGGCCTAGCCCCCCGGCTGCCGCACGTAACCTGCGACCTCGTCGGCGCTGGATGCGCGTCGTGACAGTTTTCGGTGGGGCGCCGCGGAGGCGCCGGGGGCCCATGCGACGGGCCAGGGGGCGAACGGAGGGCTCGGTCAGCCCTAACAGGGGACCGGCGACAAAGGAGCGGTCGCGCAAAGCTTCGTAAGGGACCCAGACGACGGGCCGACCGATCCGAAGCACCGCGCACGGACGCGCAGCGGGCCCACGACGGGCCGACACGGAAGGCCCGCCGCCAAGGCCGCAAAACCGACAAAGGAACCCACGGGGACGCACCAGAGCGGGCAAAGCTTTCACCGAACGGGACGGGACCGAGCCCCCGCAACAGGCGAGGGCGACGGATCCGACCAAGTAAGGCCGATCCCGCTCCACGCACGCGCGGCCGCAGGAACTTCGTGAGGGACGGGACGACCGGCCGACCGAACCGAAGCGCCGCGCACGGCCGCCGCGAGGGCCGGCCGGAGGCATAGACCGAGCGCCGCGCCAGCGGAAGGAGCGTGCCGGCTCCGTCGGGGACCACCTGCGCACGGTCCGTCCGAGCGAGCCGACGGACCGGCGCGGAAGGCCCGGCGCCGAGCCCGCAAAACCGACAAAGGAACCCACAGGGACGCACCAAAGCGGCCCAAGATTTCACCGAGACGGGACCGAGCCCACGCAACATGCGATGGCGACGGATCGGACCAAGTAAGGCCGATCCAACTCCGCGCGCGCGCGGCCGCGAGCACTTCGTGAGGGACAGGAAGACCGGCCGACCGAACCGAAGCGCCGCGCACGGCCGCCACAAGGGCCGGCTGGAGGCGTAGACCGAGAGCCGCACCAGCGGAAGGAGCGTGCCGGCTCCGTCGTGGGCCAACTCCGCGGGGCCCATCCGAGCGAGCCGACGGGCCGGCGCGGAAGGCCCGGCCGAACCCGCAAAACCGACAAAGGAACCCACAGGGACGCACCAGAGCGGACAAAGATTTCACCGAACAGGACGGGACCGAGCCCACGGAACATGCGAGGGCGAAGGATCGGACCAAGTAAGGCCGATCCAACTCCGCGCGCGCGCGGCCGCGAACACTTCATGAGGGACGGGAAGACCGGCCGACCGATCCGAAGCACCGCGCACGGCCGCCGCAAGGGCCGACCGAAGGAATAGACCGAGCGCCGCACCAGCGGAAGGAGCGTGCCGGCTCCGTCGTGGGCCAACTCCGCGGGGCCCATCCGAGCGAGCCGACGGGCCGGCACGGAAGGCCCGGCCGAACCCGCAAAACTGACAAAGGAACCCACAGGGACGCACCAGAGCGGACAAAGATTTCACCGAACGGGACGGGACCGAGCCCACGCAACATGCGAGGGCGAAGGATCGGACCAAGTAAGGCCGATCCAACTCCGCGCGCGCGCGGCCGCGAAAACTTCGTCAGGGACGGGACGACGGGCCGACCGATCCGAAGCGCCGTGCACGGCCGCCGCAACGGCCGGCCGGAGGCGTAGACCGAGCGCCGCGCCAGCAGAAGGAGCGTGCCGGCTCCGTCGTGGGCCCGCTGCGCGTGGCCCATCCGAGCGAGCCGACGGGCCGAATCCCTCGAGGACGAACGGTGCCGGGCACGCCCGCAGCGAGTGCCCACGGCGGGCTTGTGCGGAGTGGAGCGGAAGGCCCGCCGCGGCGGCAGCAGCCCCCCCTCCCTACCACCCCAGCGGGGCATCCGCCCAAAGCCCACCCCAAGCGTTCCAAAGTACCGAGGAGCGTTGCAAACGGGAACCGCCCGGACATGCGTCCCGGTCGCACGGGATGCGCGTCCCGGTCGCACGGGTCGCGCGTCCCGGGAGGGCCGACGGAGGAAGCCGAAGTGCCGTGCGCGGCCGCCGCGACGGCCGGACGGCGGCGGCGCCCGTGCGCCGCGGCAAAGGCGGGAGCGGCCCGGCTCCGTCCGGGGCGCCGCGAGCTTCGGTCGAACCTTTGCCGTGACTCTTCGCAATAGGCCAAGCCCATTCACACTTGGCCAAGCCTAGGCCAAGCCAAGGCCTCCAATGCTTGGCCAAGTGCCTCCAAGGTCGGCCAAGACGGTGCCCAGCGTGCCAAAGCCATGGCATGCCCATGCACGGCCCAAGCCGCGCCCATGAGCCCCAGCCGCACGCGGCCGCGCGCGCCCGCGCCCAGGCCACGGCCGCGCTGCGCGCCTGGCGCGCGCGCCCGCGCCCAGGCCACGGCCGCGCCCAGGCCCCGGCCGCGCCGCGCCCGCCCAGGCCCCGGCCGCGCCGCGCCCAGGCCGCGCGCGCCCGCGCCCAGGCCACGGCCGCGCGCGCCCGCGCCGACGCCCCGGCCGCGCTGCGCGCCTGCCGCGCGCGCCCGCGCCCAGGCCCCGGCCGCGCGCGCCCGCGCCCAGGCCACGCCCGCGCGTGCCCGACCGCCCCCGCGTGCGCGCCCAACGCGGCCTGCCGCGGCCGCCCACGCGCGCCCAACGCGGCCTGCCGCGGCCGCCCACGCGCGCCCAACGCGGCCTGCCGCGGCCGCCCACGCGCGCCGGCGCCCCGCCTGGCGGCCTGCCGCACGCGGCGCGCGCCAGGCGTCTGCAGCCGTGAGCCACACGCGCGCCGGCGCCCCCTGCCCCGCCCGGGCCGCCCAGCCAGCCCTGCTGCCGGCCGCGCACAGGACACTGCCAGCCGCCCAGCCAAGGCCATCCAGCCACCCCCGCAGGCCAGCCAAGGGCCTGCCCAGCCACCAGCAGCCTTGGCCGGCCTAGGCCAAGCCTTGGCCAGCTGCAACCCGCGGACCCTCCCCGTGTCTTGATTCCCCGGCCATTCGAAGGAGCGTGCCAAGTGTTTCCAACAAGCCAAGGGTCGGGCCAAGCTGCGGCCAGTAGACCCGCCCCTTGACTTGACACTCCACGGCCTTTCGAAGAGGCGCATAGCACCCGGCGTTACCCATTCGGCCCACTTTCCTGGCATTCAATGTCATCCGCAAGGAGCAACGGTGCAAGGCTTGGTGTGGCGACCTTGGGGCCGAATGCCGCCCTCCATCAGCCCGCGAGCCGGCCGGGCGCCGCACGCGATCCGACCTCGTCGGCTGCTCGATCGGCGCCACTATGGGAGAATCGGGGGGTGGGACGAATCCGTGCGACTCGGGGCTGGATCTCAGTGGATCGTGGCAGCAAGGCCACTCTGTTAGGGTTTCCCAGTGCCCTAGGGCGCAGCGAAAGATACGGGATTATAAAATTTTCTTATAAAACCCATTATATGAAACCCTAATAAGCCAAGATCACCTTAATAGTATAACCAAATAATGTAGAAAATATAATCTTGGTATAGAAGAATACCTATCACGCTATATCCAATATGTCTGAAGATGTCCTAAGGTGCCCAAATGTTCACCCTCCGATGTTGATCCACACAGGAATGGGTTCAAGACTCTAGCTCCACCAAAACTTGATTCTAATTGTTCAATCCTTCCAAAGGATTTAATTGGCTGATTTTCCTTCACTTCTTCCTTTCTACCTCTAAAACATTCACTAGCCTTTTTGTCCTAAAGAAGACCCTCTTGTCTTGGGTTAGGACAAAAGAGAGAGGCTTGTAAGAAAGAAGGGATAAGGGAGAGAGAAGGAGAGGCCTTTTTTTGGATGATCTTTAGAACCCCAAGGCACCTCCTATTTATAAGAGATGGAGGGATGCATCATAAAGGGATGCATCCCATCCACACACCTCATCATGATGAGGCATGTGCCAAGAGATGCATCCCATCATGATGGGGTGCTAAGGAGAAGGGTGTATCAACTTCTTTCTCACATCTCCCTCTTAAATCCTGATGATCCAAGGGCCCAAATGCAGTGAACCAAAGCCAAGGGTCCAGATCTAGGTGCCATCTAATGGTCCAGATCAAGACATCATCATCCAGGGTGCCATCCAATGGTCCAGAAGTAAGATGCCATCACCGATGGTCCAGATTCAGGCGCTGAGCAACGGTCCAGATCTTTCATCCAGAGAGCCATCCAGTGGTCCAGATTCAGGCGCTGAGCAACGGTCCAGATCTTTCATCCAGAGAGCCATCCAGTGGTCCAGATTCAGGCGCTAACCAGTGGACCAGATCCTTCATCCAGGAAGCCATCCAATGGTCCAGATGAAGGCGCCAACCAGTGGACCAGATCCTTCATCCAGGAAGCGATCCAATGGTCCAGAAGTGAAGGCCCTATCAAACCCAATCCAATTGGGTTTAACCAACTTAAAGAAAACATTAAACCTAATCAAATCAGGTCTAATTAAAGCCAAATGGGTTTCAACTCTTGGCTAACCCATATTAGGTCATGATCTAATCATATTAGATCAACCAAATCTAAGAATCATATTCGAATTTAATTTGAATCAGGAGCTAGGGTTTGCAACACGTGCTAGCATGTTCATCTTGCAAACATGATCTAATCCAATTAGACCCTTGATCAATTCCCTTGTGTGTGACCCATTGGGTTCCTTATCTTAGCCAGCAGTAGGTGCAGGTGCAAGTTGACCTAACCTGATTAGAATACCTCTAATCCAATTTAGGTTCAATTTAGTGCTAAACCTGACTTAGCAATCAGAACCTTTCTGATGCTTTGATCTAATCAAACTCTTTGATTCGATCAACCCACAAGACATGATTGACGTCTAGCAACGTATCATGTCTACCCGGAAGATGAGGAATGTATTGGACAAATCCAAACATACCCTTCAGTGGAAAGTTACTGTGCAATTCAATCCCTCAGTCATACTACATCCTGAATAAGTGCTCGAGTATGGATCAATATCAAACTCAATCACTTATTCATGTCTCTCTCAATCTTTTATATGATAATTCAAACAATGAAACATTAGAAACTCTTTCTAATATTCATTTTGCTTTGATCAAAGGCTTCGTGAATCATCATAAGATTAGAGTAAGTAGGATGTTACCTTCTCTTACTAGAAGTGACTGATTCCTTGTTGACCTACTCACAACCTTCGTACAAAATCCACCATATCCAGAATACCCCGTACACAACGCAATGTCGTGAATGAGGGTAAACCAAAATATAGCTTCAAGTGCACAAGGTACCATGGTGATCTCAGGTCTAAGGATCACTTGCACAACTCCCACTATGAGAACCATCTTTTGATAATTAAGTAAGAATCCATAAGATGTTCTCATGGCTGGTCATTTCAGTGAACTCATTCCTCTAATGAGCACCCACATCTTTGTATTAGTGTCTGACACAAGTGATTGTGAGATCAATCACCCTCTACATTGAGCATACATAAGATGTGCCAGTCTTTCCGGTAATATTGATCCCCGACTCAATATACCAATTTGACTGGGAATATTCTAAATTAGGATTTTAGGATTTTAGGTCTCACTGGTATAATCTCATCATAACCCTAAAATCAATGTCCTAATTTATGGGGTTCATCATCCAATAATAAAATAGATAAGCAGCAAATGATGAAACACAATGCCTTTATTGATATATATCGAGTGTCAAAATACATGATTTGGAGGATTACAAAGAGAAACCCATCAAATGATTGGCTTATAGGGCATCTACTCTTTCAATCTCCCACTTGCACTAAAGCCAATCGCCCTTATATTTTAACCCCATACAATCGAGGTGACGATTGAATTGCTGCTGTGGTAGAGCTTTAGTAAATGGGTCTGCTATATTGTTCTTTGTGTCTACTCGTTCAATCTTGACGTCTTGTCTTTCGATTATCTCTCGAACAAGGTGGAAGCGTCTCAAAATGTGCTTGGATCTATGATGAGACCTTGGTTCCTTAGCCTGTGCAACTGCTCCAGTGTTATCGCAATAAACTGGGACTGGTCCGACAATCTCAGGAACTACACCCAGCTCTGTGATGAACTTCTTCATCCAGACTGCTTCCTTAGCATCTTCACTAACAGCTATGTATTCTGCCTCAGTGGTTGAGTCAGCTACAGTTTGCTGTTTGGAACTTTTCCAACTCACAGCTCCACCATTCAAAGTGAAGATATATCCAGAGATTGACTTGCTATCATCTGGATCAGATTGAAAGCTAGAATCTGAATAACCTTCTAGTTTCAATTCTGATCCTCCATAAATCAGAAAAACATCTCTAGTCCTTCTCAAGTATTTGAGAATGCTTTTCACAATTTTCCAATGATCCTCCCCGGGATCTGCCTGAAATCTACTTACCATACCTAAGGCATAAGCTACATCAGGCCTGGTACATAACATAGCATACATGATCGACCCTACTGCTGAAGCATAAGGAATAGAACTCATTCTATTCCTCTCTTCAGATGTCTTAGGAGACATCTTCCTAGAGAGTTGTATGCCATGTCCCATGGGTAAGAAACCTTTCTTACTTCCATCCATGCTGAACCTCTTCAGCACATTATCAATGTACCTAGACTGGGACAAACCTAGCATCCTTTTAGATCTATCTCTATAGATCCTTATACCAAGTATATAGGATGCTTCACCCAAGTCTTTCATGGAAAATTTCTTTGATAACCAAGTCTTGACCGATTGCATCATTGGAACATCATTTCCAATGACCAATATATCGTCCACATATAATATCAAGAAGACAATAGCACTCCCATTAGCCTTCTTGTACACACAAGGTTCATCTATATTTTTAATGAAGCCAAACTCTTTGACTATCATATCAAAATGGATGTTCCAACTCCTAGATGCCTGCTTTAATCCATAAATGGATTTCTTAAGCCTACATACTTGATTTGCTCTCCCTTTTGAGACAAATCCCTCTGGCTGTGTCATATAAACCTCTTCCTCAAGGTGACCATTAAGAAAGGCGGTTTTGACATCCATCTGCCATATCTCATAATCATAGTATGCAGCTATAGCAAGGATAATCCGAATAGATTTGAGCATAGCTACTGGCGAAAAAGTTTCATCATAATCAATGCCTTGTTTTTGCCTGAAACCTTTTGCCACTAGCCTGGCCTTGTAGGTTTCTACTTGGCCATCAGCTCCTATCTTCTTCTTGTATACCCATTTGCACCCTATTGGAATCACTCCCTCAGGTGCATCAACCAAAGTCCACACTTGGTTTGTATACATAGAATCTATCTCGGATTTCATGGCGTCTAGCCATCTGTCAGAGTCCCTACTCTTGACAGCTTCCGAATAGGTCAGAGGGTCATCGTTATCAATGATGTGGGCTTCATCATTCTCAATGATAAATCCATACCTCTTAGGTGCATTTCGCACTCTTTCTAACCTTCGGAGAGGAGTAGTGTGTAGTGGTTGTACCTCTTCCATGGGTACATCTGGTTGAGGATTATTATGTGTCTCACCTTGTAGGTCTTGAACTTCATCAAGTTCAATTCTTCTATCCTTGCCTTTTTCTAAGAAAAACTCTTTTTCCAAGAAAGTGGCATGCCTAGCAACAAATACCTTTTGTTCGGTAGGATCATAGAAGATATATCCTAAACTGTCTTTAGGATAACCTACAAATATACATTTGTCCGATCTAGCACTTAGCTTATGTCCAAAATTTCTTTTGACATAAGCATGACAACCCCATATCTTAAGATACTTAAGATTAGGTTTCTTTCCTTTCCATATCTCATATGGAGTGCTAGATACAGACTTAGATGGTACTCTATTTAATACTAATGCAGCAGTTTCTAGGGCATGTCCCCAAAAGGAAATTGGAAGATTTGTGAAGCACATCATGGACCGTACCATATCTAATAAGGTACGATTCCTTCTTTCAGCTACACCATTTAATTGTGGCGTATATGGAGGTGTCCATTCAGAGAGTATACCCTTTAATTTAAGATAGTCTAAAAATTCACTAGAAAGGTATTCTCCTCCTCGATCAGATCGAAGGATTTTAATACACTTTCCAGTTTGTTTTTCGACCATACTTTGATACTCTTTAAATTTATCAAAGGCTTCGGATTTATGTTTCATTAGATACACAAAACCGAACCTTGATAAGTCATCAGTAAATGTGATGAAGTAAGAGTATCCATCTCTAGCTTGAGTTGACATAGGACCGCACACATCAGTGTGTACGAGTTCTAACAACTCACTTGCCCTTTCTCCATGTCCCGAGAATGGAGACTTGGTCATTTTACCCATAAGACAAGATTCACAAGTTCCTAATGATTCAAAATCATAAGGGTCAAAGAATTTATCTTTATACAACTTATGTAACCTTGTCTCACTAATATGACCTAATCGGTAATGCCAGAGGAGGGTATTATTAATATTTTCTCTTTTTCTTTTATTATCTTTGCCAATATGAAACATAACATTATTAAGACATAATACTAAAAGACCATTTTCCATAGTGCCATGACAATAATACTCATTAGATAAAGAAATAGAGCAACCATTGCTCTTTCCATTTATTTCGAATCCTTTCTTAAGCAACAAAGGAATTGAAATTACATTTCTAATGATTTTTGGCATAAAATAACAGTCTTCTAGCTTCAAGAACTTTCCGGAGGGTAGCTCCAGTATGTAGGTGCCAACAGCTTCAGCCTGGATGGATTCTCCTCCAGCGCCATATAGCTCGAAGTCACCTTTCTTCAGACTTCTAATTTTCTGCAGTCCATACAAAGATTTGCATATGTGAAAACCACAACCGGTATCCAATACCCATGAATTAGAATCAGAAGAACTTAATGTCATATTGGCATGTAATAAAAACATACCTTTTGATGCAACACTTGCATCAGGCTTCACACTTGCAAGAAAGCTCTTGCAGTTCCTTTTCCAATGCCCCGTCTTGCCACAGTGGAAACAGGTACCGGGTCCAGAGATTTTCTTTCCCTTCTTCTTTTTGATGCGACTCTTAGGGTTTAGTTTTTTCTTTGAACCCTTGTTGCCCGACTTCTTCTTTGAGCTCTCACCAACAAGAAGGATCGGACCCTTGTCCTTCTTGATGTGAGACTCTGCTGTTTTCAGCATATTTAGAAGCTCAGGCAGGGAGGAATTTAGTTTGTTCATGTGATAATTCACGACAAACTGCGAGAATGAGTCGGGTAGTGATTGCAGGATCAAATCCTGACTGAGCTCACTGTCCATAGCAAAACCAAGTTGACTTAATCGAGTGATTAAGTCTATAACCTTTAAACAGTGGTCTTGCACAGATGATCCCTCGATCATTCTAGCACGGAACAACTGTTTAGATATCTCATATCTAGCAGTTCTGCTCTGCTCACCATATAACTCCTTTAAGTTAAGGAGTATGGAGTGAGTATCCATGCTATCATGCTGCCTCTGCAATTCATTATTCATAGAAGCAAGCATGATACATTTGACAGTCAAACTATCATTTTTCCACATACGATATGTGGCCAATTCCTCCTCAGTTGCATCTTCCCCTGCTGACCCTAGGTCAGGGGTTTCAAGAATGTAGGAAAGTTTTTCTTGTGTGAGAACAATCTTTAAATTTCTCAACCAATCCACATAGTTGGGACCAGTCAATTTGTTTGTATCTAAGATACCTCTAAGTGAGAGTGAAGATGCCATTTTTGCAGAATTAATCTATAATTACAAAGAACACTAATATAAGCAGACCAATCATGATGACATGTATTCAATCAGACAAGGACTTCTATCTAATTGTTACTCCCACTATTTTTATCGAATGTCATAACCCTCAAATATGATGAACGAGAAAATACTAATTTTCTTAGTGGGGTTGAGATCCAAATTCCTTATAAAAGACCTTGTGGGAATCACAACAAGCCCTTATAAGTTCAAAGGTAGGAAACTCTTTCCAATTGTATCCCATGCAATTCCCAACTTTATTCTGTCCTCTAGCACACATATAGTCTTGTGGGAATCACAACAAACTATTGTGTCTAGTTAAGTCAAACCCTTCATTTTTATACAGTCATATTTGAATAATGCTGCCCTTGTGGGAATCACAACAAGGCAACATATTAAAATATGCCATATGCATCATATGCACCAAGATATTACAATATCAATCCCTAATACTAGCCTTGTGGGAATCACAACAAGCTAGCGTAGATATTGACATAATAATATCTAAGCATGAAGGAAGGACCTTTATAGTGTTATATCAGCAATTAGCTTTTCCATGGAGGTCAATCAAATAGTTGGCCAGGTAAGCAGATGGGAGGCTCTCCTTACTTAGTAAGGTCCTAATTAAATAACCACCTGTAGCCTCTTTCCTAGACACCAACTTAGTCAATTGATTCAGAATGGCTCAGCTTAAAGCAATTAACACTACGACTTAATTATGAATTTAGTGAGGGCTTTCAAATAATAGTATCTTACTAACATTAAGCTCAACCATAAAGGACAATCAAATAATTGGCCAGGAAAGCAGGTGGGAGGCACCCCTCACTCAGAGAGTGAGGTCCTAATTAAGTAACCACCTGTGGCTTCCTTCCTAGACACCAACTGAGTCGATTGTTCCAGAATGGGTCAGCCCAAAGTTTTCATACTACTATATTGGTCTCATTGCATATTCT
>NC_143199.1:642500-647500 GCF_051530095.1 Phoenix dactylifera | reverse complement strand
ACACGGAAACGGCCCGGACGCGAGTCCCGGTCGCACGGGGTGCGCATCCGGAACGTCCGGGACGCGCTTCCCGGGAGGGCCGATGGAGGGAGCCGAAGTGGCGCACGGCCGCCGGGCACGGACGGCCGAAGGCAGCGCCCGTGCGCCGGGAAGTCGGCAGGCGCGTGCCGGCTCCGTCGGGGACGAAATGTGCCGGGCAAGTCCGCCGCGAGGCAACGGTCCTGTGCGGAGTGGAGCGGAAGGCCCGCCGCGGCGGCAGCAGACCCCCCCTCCCTACCACCCCGGCGGGGCATCCGCCCAAAGCCCACCCCAAGCGTTCCAAAGTACCGAGGAGCGTTGCAAACGGGAACGGCCCGGACACGCGACCCGGTCGCACGGGATGCGCGTCCCGGTCGCACGGGTCGCGCGTCCCGGGAGGGCCGACGGACGAAGCCGAAGTGGCGCACGGCCGCCGCGCACGGACGGCCGGCGGCGGCGCCCGTGCGCCGGAAAGTCGTCGGGCGCGCGACGGCTCCGTCGGGGACGAACGGTGCCGGGCACGACCGCCGCGAGGCAACGGACTTGTGCGGAGGGGGGCGGAAGGCCCGCCGCGGCGGCGCCAGCCCCCCCTCCCTACCACCCCGACGGGGCATCCGCCCAA
The DNA here is from genome assembly GCF_051530095.1 of Phoenix dactylifera. Taxonomy (NCBI): domain Eukaryota; kingdom Viridiplantae; phylum Streptophyta; class Magnoliopsida; order Arecales; family Arecaceae; genus Phoenix; species Phoenix dactylifera. The sequence continues at coordinate 646,860 of NC_143199.1, read as the reverse complement.
AGCCCACCCCAAGCGTTCCAAAGTACCGAGGAGCGTTGCAAACGGGAACCGCCCGGACACGCGTCCCGGTCGCACGGGATGCGCGTCCCGGTCGCACGGGTCGCGCGTCCCGGGAGGGCCGACGGAGGAAGCCGGCGCACGGCCGCCGCGCGGACGGCCGGCGGGGGCGCCCATGCGCCGGGGCCTCGGCGGGCGCGGGCCGGCTCCCTCGGGGACGAACGGTGCCGGGCCCGCCCGCCGCGAGGCGACGGACTTGTGCGGAGTGGAGCGGAAGTCCCGCCGCGGCAGCAGCAGCCCCCCCTCCCTACCACCCCGGCGGGGCATCCGCCCAAGGCCCACCCCAAGCATTCCAAAGTACCGAGGAGCGTTGCAAACGGGAACGGCCCGGACACGCGTCCCGGTCTCACGGGATGCGCGTCCCGGTCGCACGGGTCGCGCATCCCGGGAGGGCCGACGGAGGAAGCCGGCGCACGGCCGCCGCGCGGACGGCCGGCGGCGGCGCCGATGCGCCGGGGCCTCGGCGGGCGCGTGCCGGCTCCCTCGGGGACGAACGGTGCCGGGCGCGCCCGCCGCGAGGCGACGGACTTGTGCGGAGTGGAGCGGAAGTCCCGCCGCGGCAGCAGCAGCCCCCCCTCCCTACCACCCCGGCGGGGCATCCGCCCAAGGCCCACCCCAAGCGTTCCAAAGTACCGAGGAGCGTTGCAAACGGGAACGGCCCGGACACGCGTCCCGGTCTCACGGGATGCGCGTCCCGGTCGCACGGGTCGCGCATCCCGGGAGGGCCGACGGAGGAAGCCGGCGCACGGCCGCCGCGCGGACGGCCGGCGGCGGCGCCCATGCGCCGGGGCCTCGGCGGGCGCGTGCCGGCTCCCTCGGGGACGAACGGTGCCGGGCGCGCCCGCCGCGAGGCGACGGACTTGTGCGGAGTGGAGCGGAAGTCCCGCCGCGGCAGCAGCCGCCCCCCCTCCCTACCACCCCGGCGGGGCATCCGCCCAAAGCCCACCCCAAGCGTTCCAAAGTACCGAGGAGCGTTGCAAACGGGAACGGCCCGGACACGCGTCCCGGTCGCACGGGATGCGCGTCCCGGTCGCACGGGTCGCGCGTCCCGGGAGGACAGACCGAGCAAGCCGAGGTGCCGCTCACGGCCGCCGCGAGGGACGTACGGCGCCGGCGCCCGCGCCCCGGGGCACGGCCTAGAGCGTGCCCCCCTGCCACCCCATCGGGGCATCGGCGCAAAGCCCACCGCGGGGTAGATAACCGAAGGCAACGAGGGACGGTGGATGCACATATCCGAGCAGTGGCGATAGGGCCGGAGGGAGCACCGACAGGGCCGTGAGATTTTAAAGTACCGAGGGAATTTGCAAACCGGGCCCGCCCCTCCCCCCGTCCATCGCACGCCGATCGGGGGTCCGGCGCCCCGCGGGGGGCTGCCGGCATGCGCTCCCGGTGCAGGCATCGCCGAGCCGCCCGCGACCTCCACTCGGGTCCGAGCCCCCAAGCGCGGATGCCGAAACGCGCCGGCCGCGGCAGCCCCACCCCTGCCACCCCATCGGGGCATCGGCGCAAGGCCCACCCTGGGGTAGATAACCGAAGGCAACGAGGGACGGTGGATGCACATATCCGAGCAATAGCGATAGGGCCGGAGCGAAGACCGAGGGGGTCGGGGGGTTTTAATGTTCCGAGGGAAGTTGGAAACGGGGCCCGCCCGGACGCCCGTCCCTCGCACGCCGATCGGGGGTCCCGCACCCCGCGGGGGGCTGCCGGCATGCGCCCCTAGTACAAGCATCGACGAGTCGCCCGCGACCTCCACTCGGATCCGGCGGCGCACGCGCGGATGGCGAAACGCGGCGGCCGCGGCTGCAGCCCCCCTACCACCCCGTTGGCGCGTCGGCGCAAAGCCCACCCCGGGGAGGATAACCGAAGGCGACGAGGGACGATGCATGCACATATCCGAGCAAATACCGAGAGGGTCGGGGGGAAGACCGAGAGGCAAGGGGTGTTTAGAGTACCGAGGGAAGTTGCGAAAGGGGCCCGCCCGGACGCTCGCCGCTCGCAGGCGATCCGGCGGGGCGCACGGAGGGCGCCGCCCATCGCCGGAGCTTGCTCGGTCATCTCTGCCGCACGGACACGTAAGCGCCGCCGCGCAAGGTTCGGCCGGCGGGGCGGACGGTTCGCCGCCGCAGGCCTTTCCCGCAGCCGGAACGTGGGCCCGGCGTTGCGCGCCGGCGGGCCGCGCAATCCGCCGGGGCGCACGGCGGGCGCCGCCCGTCGCCGGGGCTTCGCTCGGTCATCTCGGCCGCACGGACACGTGCGCGCAGCCGCGGAAGGTTCGGCCGGCGGGGCGGACGGTTCGCCGACGCAGGCCTCTCCCGCGGCCGGAACGCGGGACCGGCGTTGCGCGCCGGCGGAAGGCGCGATCCGGCAGGGCGCACGGCGGGCGCCGCCCGGGCTTCGCTCGGTCATCTCGGCCGCACGGACACGTGCGCGCCGCCCATCGCCGGGGCTTCGCTCGGTCATCTCGGCCGCGCCGCCACGTGCGCGCCGCCGCGGAAGGCTTGGCCGGCCGGGCGGACGGTTCGCCGCCGCAGGCCTTTCCCGCAGCATGCGCCCCTTCGCCCGAACGACCGCGGGACTCCGGTACGGCCTAGCCGTCGGCCGCCCGGCTGCAAGCCGTCGGGGCCGCTCGATCCCCGTCGCGTGCCGGCCGCCGCTCGGGCCAGCCGGCCGGCTGCCGCACGTAACCTCTGACCTCATCAGCGGTCGATCCGCACTGCGCTGGTCTTCGGTGCGGACCCGTCGGGGCCGTGCCGCGCCGGCCGTCGCATCCGGTTCCGCAGGCGCCGCCCGGTTGCCTCCCGCCCTCGTGCGCTCGCGCCGGCCGGGCGACGCGGTGCCCGCGGGACTCGGGCATGGTTGAGCCGTCGGCCGCCCGACGGCATGCCGCCGCCGCTCCGCGCCGCGTGCCGGCTGCGCTCCTCCCCGCGCCCGTCCGCGGGCGGGCCCGCCGCCGCTCGCGCCGGCCGGGCGACGCGGTGCCCGCGGGACTCGGGCATGGTTGAGCCGTCGGCCGCCCGGCGGCATGCCGCCGCCGCTCCGCGCCGCGTGCCGGCTGCGCTCCTCCCCGCGCCCGTCCGCGGGCGGGCCCGCCGCCGCTCGCGCCGGCCGGGCGACGCGGTGCCCGCGGGACTCGGGCACGGTTGAGCCGACGGCCGCCCGGCGGCATGCCGCCGCCGCTCCGCGCCGCGTGCCGGCTGCGCTCCTCCCCGCGCCCGTCCGTGGGCGGGCCCGCCGCCGCTCGGCCTAGCCCCCCGGCTGCCGCACGTAACCTGCGACCTCGTCGGCGCTGGATGCGCGTCGTGACAGTTTTCGGTGGGGCGCCGCGGAGGCGCCGGGGGCCCATGCGACGGGCCAGGGGGCGAACGGAGGGCTCGGTCAGCCCTAACAGGGGACCGGCGACAAAGGAGCGGTCGCGCAAAGCTTCGTAAGGGACCCAGACGACGGGCCTACCGATCTGAAGCACCGCGCACGGACGCGCAGCGGGCCCACGACGGGCCGACACGGAAGGCCCGCCGCCAAGGCCGCAAAACCGACAAAGGAACCCACGGGGACGCACCAGAGCGGGCAAAGCTTTCACCGAACGGGACGGGACCGAGCCCCCGCAACAGGCGAGGGCGACGGATCCGACCAAGTAAGGCCGATCCCGCTCCACGCACGCGCGGCCGCAGGAACTTCGTGAGGGACGGGACGACCGGCCGACCGAACCGAAGCGCCGCGCACGGCCGCCGCGAGGGCCGGCCGGAGGCATAGACCGAGCGCCGCGCCAGCGGAAGGAGCGTGCCGGCTCCGTCGGGGACCACCTGCGCACGGTCCGTCCGAGCGAGCCGACGGACCGGCGCGGAAGGCCCGGCGCCGAGCCCGCAAAACCGACAAAGGAACCCACAGGGACGCACCAAAGCGGCCCAAGATTTCACCGAGACGGGACCGAGCCCACGCAACATGCGATGGCGACGGATCGGACCAAGTAAGGCCGATCCAACTCCGCGCGCGCGCGGCCGCGAGCACTTCGTGAGGGACAGGAAGACCGGCCGACCGAACCGAAGCGCCGCGCACGGCCGCCACAAGGGCCGGCTGGAGGCGTAGACCGAGAGCCGCACCAGCGGAAGGAGCGTGCCGGCTCCGTCGTGGGCCAACTCCGCGGGGCCCATCCGAGCGAGCCGACGGGCCGGCGCGGAAGGCCCGGCCGAACCCGCAAAACCGACAAAGGAACCCACAGGGACGCACCAGAGCGGACAAAGATTTCACCGAACAGGACGGGACCGAGCCCACGCAACATGCGAGGGCGAAGGATCGGACCAAGTAA
>NC_143199.1:622500-632500 GCF_051530095.1 Phoenix dactylifera | reverse complement strand
CGGACGGCCGGCGGCGGCGCCCGTGCGCCGGAAAGTCGTCGGGCGCGCGACGGCTCCGTCGGGGACGAACGGTGCCGGGCACGACCGCCGCGAGGCAACGGACTTGTGCGGAGGGGGGCGGAAGGCCCGCCGCGGCGGCGCCAGCCCCCCCTCCCTACCACCCCGACGGGGCATCCGCCCAAAGCCCACCCCAAGCGTTCCAAAGTACCGAGGAGCGTTGCAAACGGGAACCGCCCGGACACGCGTCCCGGTCGCACGGGATGCGCGTCCCGGTCGCACGGGTCGCGCGTCCCGGGAGGGCCGACGGAGGAAGCCGGCGCACGGCCGCCGCGCGGACGGCCGGCGGGGGCGCCCATGCGCCGGGGCCTCGGCGGGCGCGGGCCGGCTCCCTCGGGGACGAACGGTGCCGGGCCCGCCCGCCGCGAGGCGACGGACTTGTGCGGAGTGGAGCGGAAGTCCCGCCGCGGCAGCAGCAGCCCCCCCTCCCTACCACCCCGGCGGGGCATCCGCCCAAGGCCCACCCCAAGCGTTCCAAAGTACCGAGGAGCGTTGCAAACGGGAACGGCCCGGACACGCGTCCCGGTCTCACGGGATGCGCGTCCCGGTCGCACGGGTCGCGCATCCCGGGAGGGCCGACGGAGGAAGCCGGCGCACGGCCGCCGCGCGGACGGCCGGCGGCGGCGCCCATGCGCCGGGGCCTCGGCGGGCGCGTGCCGGCTCCCTCGGGGACGAACGGTGCCGGGCGCGCCCGCCGCGAGGCGACGGACTTGTGCGGAGTGGAGCGGAAGTCCCGCCGCGGCAGCAGCAGCCCCCCCTCCCTACCACCCCGGCGGGGCATCCGCCCAAGGCCCACCCCAAGCGTTCCAAAGTACCGAGGAGCGTTGCAAACGGGAACGGCCCGGACACGCGTCCCGGTCTCACGGGATGCGCGTCCCGGTCGCACGGGTCGCGCATCCCGGGAGGGCCGACGGAGGAAGCCGGCGCACGGCCGCCGCGCGGACGGCCGGCGGCGGCGCCCATGCGCCGGGGCCTCGGCGGGCGCGTGCCGGCTCCCTCGGGGACGAACGGTGCCGGGCGCGCCCGCCGCGAGGCGACGGACTTGTGCGGAGTGGAGCGGAAGTCCCGCCGCGGCAGCAGCCGCCCCCCCTCCCTACCACCCCGGCGGGGCATCCGCCCAAAGCCCACCCCAAGCGTTCCAAAGTACCGAGGAGCGTTGCAAACGGGAACGGCCCGGACACGCGTCCCGGTCGCACGGGATGCGCGTCCCGGTCGCACGGGTCGCGCGTCCCGGGAGGACAGACCGAGCAAGCCGAGGTGCCGCTCACGGCCGCCGCGAGGGACGTACGGCGCCGGCGCCCGCGCCCCGTGGCACGGCCTAGAGCGTGCCCCCCTGCCACCCCATCGGGGCATCGGCGCAAAGCCCACCGCGGGGTAGATAACCGAAGGCAACGAGGGACGGTGGATGCACATATCCGAGCAGTGGCGATAGGGCCGGAGGGAGCACCGACAGGGCCGTGAGATTTTAAAGTACCGAGGGAATTTGCAAACCGGGCCCGCCCCTCCCCCCGTCCATCGCACGCCGATCGGGGGTCCGGCGCCCCGCGGGGGGCTGCCGGCATGCGCTCCCGGTGCAGGCATCGACGAGCCGCCCGCGACCTCCACTCGGGTCCGAGCCCCCAAGCGCGGATGCCGAAACGCGCCGGCCGCGGCAGCCCCACCCCTGCCACCCCATCGGGGCATCGGCGCAAGGCCCACCCTGGGGTAGATAACCGAAGGCAACGAGGGACGGTGGATGCACATATCCGAGCAATAGCGATAGGGCCGGAGCGAAGACCGAGGGGGTCGGGGGGTTTTAATGTTCCGAGGGAAGTTGGAAACGGGGCCCGCCCGGACGCCCGTCCCTCGCACGCCGATCGGGGGTCCCGCACCCCGCGGGGGGCTGCCGGCATGCGCCCCTAGTACAAGCATCGACGAGTCGCCCGCGACCTCCACTCGGATCCGGCGGCGCACGCGCGGATGGCGAAACGCGGCGGCCGCGGCTGCAACCCCCCTACCACCCCGTTGGCGCGTCGGCGCAAAGCCCACCCCGGGGAGGATAACCGAAGGCGACGAGGGACGATGCATGCACATATCCGAGCAAATACCGAGAGGGTCGGGGGGAAGACCGAGAGGCAAGGGGTGTTTAGAGTACCGAGGGAAGTTGCGAAAGGGGCCCGCCCGGACGCTCGCCGCTCGCAGGCGATCCGGCGGGGCGCACGGAGGGCGCCGCCCATCGCCGGAGCTTGCTCGGTCATCTCTGCCGCACGGACACGTAAGCGCCGCCGCGCAAGGTTCGGCCGGCGGGGCGGACAGTTCGCCGCCGCAGGCCTTTCCCGCAGCCGGAACGTGGGCCCGGCGTTGCGCGCCGGCGGGCCGCGCAATCCGCCGGGGCGCACGGCGGGCGCCGCCCGTCGCCGGGGCTTCGCTCGGTCATCTCGGCCGCACGGACACGTGCGCGCAGCCGCGGAAGGTTCGGCCGGCGGGGCGGACGGTTCGCCGACGCAGGCCTCTCCCGCGGCCGGAACGCGGGACCGGCGTTGCGCGCCGGCGGAAGGCGCGATCCGGCAGGGCGCACGGCGGGCGCCGCCCGGGCTTCGCTCGGTCATCTCGGCCGCACGGACACGTGCGCGCCGCCCATCGCCAGGGCTTCGCTCGGTCATCTCGGCCGCGCCGCCACGTGCGCGCCGCCGCGGAAGGCTTGGCCGGCCGGGCGGACGGTTCGCCGCCGCAGGCCTTTCCCGCAGCATGCGCCCCTTCGCCCGAACGACCGCGGGACTCCGGTACGGCCTAGCCGTCGGCCGCCCGGCTGCAAGCCGTCGGGGCCGCTCGATCCCCGTCGCGTGCCGGCCGCCGCTCGGGCCAGCCGGCCGGCTGCCGCACGTAACCTCTGACCTCATCAGCGGTCGATCCGCACCGCGCTGGTCTTCGGTGCGGACCCGTCGGGGCCGTGCCGCGCCGGCCGTCGCATCCGGTTCCGCAGGCGCCGCCCGGTTGCCTCCCGCCCTCGTGCGCTCGCGCCGGCCGGGCGACGCGGTGCCCGCGGGACTCGGGCATGGTTGAGCCGTCGGCCGCCCGGCGGCATGCCGCCGCCGCTCCGCGCCGCGTGCCGGCTGCGCTCCTCCCCGCGCCCGTCCGCGGGCGGGCCCGCCGCCGCTCGCGCCGGCCGGGCGACGCGGTGCCCGCGGGACTCGGGCATGGTTGAGCCGTCGGCCGCCCGGCGGCATGCCGCCGCCGCTCCGCGCCGCGTGCCGGCTGCGCTCCTCCCCGCGCCCGTCCGCGGGCGGGCCCGCCGCCGCTCGCGCCGGCCGGGCGACGCGGTGCCCGCGGGACTCGGGCACGGTTGAGCCGACGGCCGCCCGGCGGCATGCCGCCGCCGCTCCGCGCCGCGTGCCGGCTGCGCTCCTCCCCGCGCCCGTCCGTGGGCGGGCCCGCCGCCGCTCGGCCTAGCCCCCCGGCTGCCGCACGTAACCTGCGACCTCGTCGGCGCTGGATGCGCGTCGTGACAGTTTTCGGTGGGGCGCCGCGGAGGCGCCGGGGGCCCATGCGACGGGCCAGGGGGCGAACGGAGGGCTCGGTCAGCCCTAACAGGGGACCGGCGACAAAGGAGCGGTCGCGCAAAGCTTCGTAAGGGACCCAGACGACGGGCCTACCGATCCGAAGCACCGCGCACGGACGCGCAGCGGGCCCACGACGGGCCGACACGGAAGGCCCGCCGCCAAGGCCGCAAAACCGACAAAGGAACCCACGGGGACGCACCAGAGCGGGCAAAGCTTTCACCGAACGGGACGGGACCGAACCCCCGCAACAGGCGAGGGCGACGGATCCGACCAAGTAAGGCCGATCCCGCTCCACGCACGCGCGGCCGCAGGAACTTCGTGAGGGACGGGACGACCGGCCGACCGAACCGAAGCGCCGCGCACGGCCGCCGCGAGGGCCGGCCGGAGGCATAGACCGAGCGCCGCGCCAGCGGAAGGAGCGTGCCGGCTCCGTCGGGGACCACCTGCGCACGGTCCGTCCGAGCGAGCCGACGGACCGGCGCGGAAGGCCCGGCGCCGAGCCCGCAAAACCGACAAAGGAACCCACAGGGACGCACCAAAGCGGCCCAAGATTTCACCGAGACGGGACCGAGCCCACGCAACATGCGATGGCGACGGATCGGACCAAGTAAGGCCGATCCGACTCCGCGCGCGCGCGGCCGCGAGCACTTCGTGAGGGACAGGAAGACCGGCCGACCGAACCGAAGCGCCGCGCACGGCCGCCACAAGGGCCGGCTGGAGGCGTAGACCGAGAGCCGCACCAGCGGAAGGAGCGTGCCGGCTCCGTCGTGGGCCAACTCCGCGGGGCCCATCCGAGCGAGCCGACGGGCCGGCGCGGAAGGCCCGGCCGAACCCGCAAAACCGACAAAGGAACCCACAGGGACGCACCAGAGCGGACAAAGATTTCACCGAACAGGACGGGACCGAGCCCACGGAACATGCGAGGGCGAAGGATCGGACCAAGTAAGGCCGATCCAACTCCGCGCGCGCGCGGCCGCGAACACTTCATGAGGGACGGGAAGACCGGCCGACCGATCCGAAGCACCGCGCACGGCCGCCGCAAGGGCCGACCGAAGGAATAGACCGAGCGCCGCACCAGCGGAAGGAGCGTGCCGGCTCCGTCGTGGGCCAACTCCGCGGGGCCCATCCGAGCGAGCCGACGGGCCGGCACGGAAGGCCCGGCCGAACCCGCAAAACCGACAAAGGAACCCACAGGGACGCACCAGAGCGGACAAAGATTTCACCGAACGGGACGGGACCGAGCCCACGCAACATGCGAGGGCGAAGGATCGGACCAAGTAAGGCCGATCCAACTCCGCGCGCGCGCGGCCGCGAAAACTTCGTCAGGGACGGGACGACGGGCCGACCGATCCGAAGCGCCGTGCACGGCCGCCGCAACGGCCGGCCGGAGGCGTAGACCGAGCGCCGCGCCAGCAGAAGGAGCGTGCCGGCTCCGTCGTGGGCCCGCTGCGCGTGGCCCATCCGAGCGAGCCGACGGGCCGAATCCCTCGAGGACGAACGGTGCCGGGCACGCCCGCAGCGAGTGCCCACGGCGGGCTTGTGCGGAGTGGAGCGGAAGGCCCGCCGCGGCGGCAGCAGCCCCCCCTCCCTACCACCCCAGCGGGGCATCCGCCCAAAGCCCACCCCAAGCGTTCCAAAGTACCGAGGAGCGTTGCAAACGGGAACCGCCCGGACATGCGTCCCGGTCGCACGGGATGCGCGTCCCGGTCGCACGGGTCGCGCGTCCCGGGAGGGCCGACGGAGGAAGCCGAAGTGCCGTGCGCGGCCGCCGCGACGGCCGGACGGCGGCGGCGCCCGTGCGCCGCGGCAAAGGCGGGAGCGGCCCGGCTCCGTCCGGGGCGCCGCGAGCTTCGGTCGAACCTTTGCCGTGACTCTTCGCAATAGGCCAAGCCCATTCACACTTGGCCAAGCCTAGGCCAAGCCAAGGCCTCCAATGCTTGGCCAAGTGCCTCCAAGGTCGGCCAAGACGGTGCCCAGCGTGCCAAAGCCATGGCATGCCCATGCGCGGCCCAAGCCGCGCCCATGAGCCCCAGCCGCACGCGGCCGCGCGCGCCCGCGCCCAGTCCACGGCCGCGCTGCGCGCCTGGCGCGCGCGCCCGCGCCCAGGCCACGGCCGCGCCCAGGCCCCGGCCGCGCCGCGCCCGCCCAGGCCCCGGCCGCGCCGCGCCCAGGCCACGGCCGCGCGCGCCCGCGCCGACGCCCCGGCCGCGCTGCGCGCCTGCTGCGCGCGCCCGCGTGTTGAGGACCCATGCAAGCAACACCAAGAAAAATCGTCATGCCAAGAGAGGACCATGTGCCAATCAAAGGCCAAAGTGGCCCCGCCAACCAAAGAGGGCCAAACCATGGCCAAAGTCTTGCGCTCGCCCGTGCATAACCATGTGCTAAGGGACCCCCATGAACACCGCCATTGGGGCTTGCAACCAAGGAGGATCCAAGGCCTAGACAAGGCCAAAGGAGAGCATCGCCAAGGCCTTCAACCATGGGAAGAGACCGGCCATGACACGAGCATCCAAGCGGAGGATCGGCATCAGCAAGGCCAAGCCAAGGAGGTGCGCGAGACGGCCGAACCTTGCGCGCACCATGGACAGCAAGGCCAAGCCCCTTGGCACGCCAAACTGCTGGCCTGGCACGGTTCTGCCGCGCCAGCAGCAGGCCAGGCGCGCCCAGGGGCTGGCACAGGCCAGCCACGGCGCTGGGCGCACGCCCAGGCACCTGCCCGCGCGCCCAGGCGCCCGCCAGCGCGCCCAGGCGCACGCCCGCACGCGCCCAGGCGTCCAGGCGCCCGCCCGGCCGCGCGCCCGCGCCCGCGCCCGCGCCCGCCCGCGCGCCCGCGCCCGCGCCCGCCCGCGCGCCCGCGCCCGCCAGCTCGCCCGCGCCCGCCCGCGCGCCCGCGCCCGCGCCCGCCAGCGCGCCCGCCCGCGCGCCCGCGCCCGCGCCCGCCAGCGCGCCCGCCCGCGCGCCCGCGCGCGCGCGCGCCCACCTGCCGAGCGCCCAGCCCAGTCCCAGTCCGCCTGGGACTCCGCCAGCCGGGACGCGCGACCCGGCCAACCGGGACACGCGTCCCATGCGCCCAGGCTGCGCGCCCCGTCCCAGTCCCTCCCGGACTGGGACTCTGCCAGCCCCAACCGGGACACGCATCCCGGCCATCCGGGACACGCGTCCCGTGCGTCCGGTCCGCGGGATCCAAGCTGATCTGCCCCTCCATCATCTTCCATCCAAGGGCCAAGAGCAAGCCAAGGATCAGCCGAGAGAAGGCCCTTCTTGGGTGATTTTGAGCCATGGATCTCATGCCCATCAACGGTGGAAAAGCCTTGGATCCATGAGATGACAAGTTACTTAGTTTTGTCTAGGGTTTAGCCTTTAAATAAGCTTGTGAGGGGCCAATGTAGGGAGGGGAATGATCAATGAGTTGAGTCTTGTTTTCTCTTGTGAGAGAGTCGGCCGTAAGGCTTGGGCTATTGGGGGGTTAGGCCTTCAATAGATTTCGGTCCTTAGATCTCTTGTTCTAGGACTTGGGCTAGTGGTTGATAAATCAATCTCCACTAGATTGGGCTAGGAAGGGATCTCTTCAATCTCTTTCTAGATTTCTTTTGCTTTCTTTATTATTGTTCTTCGTTGTTCTTCATTGTTCAAGTTAGTGGAATATAAATCAAGTTTGCTTTCATTGTTGATCTCTTTTATTGAGTTATTCCACCGGCGTTACCTACAATCGGTCCATCATCAACGTACTTTGGAGGCGCACGCGAGGAGCGCAAGGAAAAAAGGGCTTGGTGAGGGGCTTTGGACCGTGAGCCCCCATCAATTTGGTGCTTTCATTGAGAGATATATTCTTCAAGGAGGTAACGTTCTCATCTACAGAAAATTTCAGATCTGATTGTTGGTGTTTGGGGAATAGATTTTTGGAGCATATTAGGATCTGGAGTGGTTTTAAAAATTCTGCAACCCCATATCCTTGATCTGAAATTCTGCAATACATATATCTTGATGATTGAGGATCCTGCAGAAATTTTCAGATCTGAATTGGAGTATTGGAAAATTGGAATTGGGTGTTAAACATAATTGATTCATTGCTGTTTAACTTTCTGAAACCCATATTGATTGGTCCGAGGGAGATTAAAATTTCTGCAGCCCATATATCTTAGTCTGAAGTTCATAAAAATTCTGCATCTTATATTGGGCTTGAACTTGTAGTCGATTGGGAGAATTAATTTTCTGTTTTTCATCCTTGTGAAACCCCTGTCGGTGGTTGATTGAGTGGTGTACACGTCAGGTGGGTTGGTTCATCCATTGGGTGACAACCGCAGGAGGATTGGGGACTAGTTCGAGAAGTTTCTGTGTTGCAGAAAAATTCTGCAACAAGGTGTTTGTCGGGTTTCTAAGAGAAGGGTTTTTCTGAAGCTTTAATTCTGATTTTTTGTGGAGAGTATCTGAGGTTATTAGTCACTGTCATAGGCCTCTTCGTGGGGTGATTTGAGTCTGCCTTGAAGGCGAACCTGGCTGCTGAAGTTTGTGGACTGCCGCAGAAATTTTCAGCAACCCAGAAATTTTTGTGCAGCAAGTTTTGGAGGTGGTTGAGTTCTGATTTTTGGGAGTTTGAGGGGCTGTTGTCTCAAGGTCTTAGAGTCCTAAAACAGAGGGTTAAAAGGAGATGGAGTCCCCCCATTATAACAACCAAGATAGGAGGTTGAAAGCCCTAGAAGATAGTTCAGCCAACCTAAACCGGGCATTGGAAAACTTGTCTAAAACAATGGCAGTGAACATGGATGAAATAAGGAGGGAAAGAAGGGAGAAGATGGAGAGATTAGAAAGGAGAATAGGTGGATGGGAAAGAGAGAAGGAACAAAGGAAAACTTATAGAGAAGTGCCTAGGTCGCATGCTCCATGGCGAAACCAAGTATGGTATGAGAGCGAGAGTGATGATGATGATGACCTTAGGCATAACATGAGGCGAAACATAGAAAAAAATATGAGGGAGAACATGAGCCAAAGAAGAAGTGTTGTAGAGAGGAAAAAAGGAGGAAGACTAGAAGGCCAAGGAGTTGTGGCAAAAAGATGGTATGCAGATGGTGAGACGGAGTCCGAAGAGGAGGCTTTCCATGCTCGAAGGCTTAAAGGCCAGAGAGAACACATGGATAGAAGGAGGAGGGGGCTGATTGGTGATGTCTATGATATGAGTACTACGGGGGATCGAAGGCTTCAAGTGAGGGGGCCAAAAGAACCTCGACTTAACTTTCCAAGGTCCAGCACCAATACCAAATTGACCGACGACCCTGAACTTGATTTCAAACTTAAGTCCAAAGCCAATCGTGCAGCCCCAAAGCCACAACAACTAGCTGCAACAACTAAGGAATCAGCAGCAACCTTGGAAGAAGATAACCAACAGCGGGTGACTGCGGAGAAACCCAATTCTGCATCGGCAATTCCTATAGCTGCAGAAATTCCAGCAACAACTGAAATTTCTGCAACCATTGCAGCAGCCCACCGAGCTAATGTCCCTCATCAAACTAAGGCTGTTGATCTTCAGATTGCAGAACTGCAGGAGGCCGAAGTCACCACCGGAAATCCTATTGGTGCAGCAGCAAGCAGCTGCAGGAAATCCAACAATGATCCAGAAATTTCTGCAACCGCAGAAATTCCAGCAGCTGCCCAAAATTCTGCAACCCCAATCCAAATCATGGTGTCTGAATTTTCTGAGGAAGATGAACAGCAAGAGAGGCTCGGGAGTGATCCTGATTCTCTACCAAAGAAATCTGCAGCAGCAGAAATTTCAGTGCCCGCTGAAAATTCTGCCACCCCAAGGTTCAACCGGGCAAAGTCAGATGCTAAGACACCAACTGCAGCAGCAAAGGAGGCCCAACTTCAGCGTTCCGAGGCCGCAACAATGGCCAAACACCTTGCGGCCCAGCATGATGTAGAGCTTGCCCCAGCAACTGAAGAAGTTTCAGCCACTCCTAAAATTTCTATGACAGAAATTTCTGCAACTCCTACCGCAGCCAACCGCTCCAAGGTAACCTCCCAAACCAAGGCTGCTGAACAAACACTTGCAGAAATTCCAGCAAGCAAAGAAGAGGCCAAAAGTACGGCAGCAACTCCAAATGACGACAGCAGCAAATCAGCTCCTGTAGAGGGTATTCAAGAACTCCTATGCAGGAGCCACAACAAAGAACTTGATGCTGGAACCAACTGTAGCGAAGTGGGGGATACTAAAGCAATTTGCTGCAATAAACTAGGTGCTACAACTGAATTTGCAGCAACCAACCATGAAGGAACGGCCAAGCAAACCGAGCCAACTGCATCCACAAATTCAGATCTGCAGGTGGCCACAACAGAACCTATTGATGTGACACTAGGCAACTCCGAAGATGCAAATGGCCGCAACAACAAATCAGAGCCTCAAAAGACCG
>NC_143199.1:607500-612500 GCF_051530095.1 Phoenix dactylifera | reverse complement strand
AGAACCGAGCGACCACGCCGCGGACGCGCGAGCGCCCAGGCGCGACAGCGGGACGGCGCGCGCGTCCGAGAGGCCGATCGGCCTAGCGCGCCCGTCCTTGCGCGAACCCGGGCAACGGCCCGCCCGCCCGCGCGGCCCGGCCGCCCGCGCGACGCCCCCATCCGCGCTGGGCGACGGGCTCGGGCGGAAGGCCCGCCCAGGCAGGACACACCCCCTTACCTCCCCAGCGGGGCATCCTCCGAAGGCCCACCCCAAGGGCTCCAGCGAATCGAGGAGCATTGCACACGGAAACGGCCCGGACGCGAGTCCCGGTCGCACGGGGTGCGTATCCGGAACGTCCGGGACGCGCTTCCCGGGAGGGCCGATGGAGGGAGCCGAAGTGGCGCACGGCCGCCGGGCACGGACGGCCGAAGGCAGCGCCCGTGCGCCGGGAAGTCGGCAGGCGCGTGCCGGCTCCGTCGGGGACGAAATGTGCCGGGCAAGTCCGCCGCGAGGCAACGGTCCTGTGCGGAGTGGAGCGGAAGGCCCGCCGCGGCGGCAGCAGACCCCCCCTCCCTACCACCCCGGCGGGGCATCCGCCCAAAGCCCACCCCAAGCGTTCCAAAGTACCGAGGAGCGTTGCAAACGGGAACGGCCCGGACACGCGACCCGGTCGCACGGGATGCGCGTCCCGGTCGCACGGGTCGCGCGTCCCGGGAGGGCCGACGGACGAAGCCGAAGTGGCGCACGGCCGCCGCGCACGGACGGCCGGCGGCGGCGCCCGTGCGCCGGAAAGTCGTCGGGCGCGCGACGGCTCCGTCGGGGACGAACGGTGCCGGGCACGACCGCCGCGAGGCAACGGACTTGTGCGGAGGGGGGCGGAAGGCCCGCCGCGGTGGCGCCAGCCCCCCCTCCCTACCACCCCGACGGGGCATCCGCCCAAAGCCCACCCCAAGCGTTCCAAAGTACCGAGGAGCGTTGCAAACGGGAACCGCCCGGACACGCGTCCCGGTCGCACGGGATGCGCGTCCCGGTCGCACGGGTCGCGCGTCCCGGGAGGGCCGACGGAGGAAGCCGGCGCACGGCCGCCGCGCGGACGGCCGGCGGGGGCGCCCATGCGCCGGGGCCTCGGCGGGCGCGGGCCGGCTCCCTCGGGGACGAACGGTGCCGGGCCCGCCCGCCGCGAGGCGACGGACTTGTGCGGAGTGGAGCGGAAGTCCCGCCGCGGCAGCAGCAGCCCCCCCTCCCTACCACCCCGGCGGGGCATCCGCCCAAGGCCCACCCCAAGCGTTCCAAAGTACCGAGGAGCGTTGCAAACGGGAACGGCCCGGACACGCGTCCCGGTCTCACGGGATGCGCGTCCCGGTCGCACGGGTCGCGCATCCCGGGAGGGCCGACGGAGGAAGCCGGCGCACGGCCGCCGCGCGGACGGCCGGCGGCGGCGCCCATGCGCCGGGGCCTCGGCGGGCGCGTGCCGGCTCCCTCGGGGACGAACGGTGCCGGGCGCGCCCGCCGCGAGGCGACGGACTTGTGCGGAGTGGAGCGGAAGTCCCGCCGCGGCAGCAGCAGCCCCCCCTCCCTACCACCCCGGCGGGGCATCCGCCCAAGGCCCACCCCAAGCGTTCCAAAGTACCGAGGAGCGTTGCAAACGGGAACGGCCCGGACACGCGTCCCGGTCTCACGGGATGCGCGTCCCGGTCGCACGGGTCGCGCATCCCGGGAGGGCCGACGGAGGAAGCCGGCGCACGGCCGCCGCGCGGACGGCCGGCGGCGGCGCCCATGCGCCGGGGCCTCGGCGGGCGCGTGCCGGCTCCCTCGGGGACGAACGGTGCCGGGCGCGCCCGCCGCGAGGCGACGGACTTGTGCGGAGTGGAGCGGAAGTCCCGCCGCGGCAGCAGCCGCCCCCCCTCCCTACCACCCCGGCGGGGCATCCGCCCAAAGCCCACCCCAAGCGTTCCAAAGTACCGAGGAGCGTTGCAAACGGGAACGGCCCGGACACGCGTCCCGGTCGCACGGGATGCGCGTCCCGGTCGCACGGGTCGCGCGTCCCGGGAGGACAGACCGAGCAAGCCGAGGTGCCGCTCACGGCCGCCGCGAGGGACGTACGGCGCCGGCGCCCGCGCCCCGTGGCACGGCCTAGAGCGTGCCCCCCTGCCACCCCATCGGGGCATCGGCGCAAAGCCCACCGCGGGGTAGATAACCGAAGGCAACGAGGGACGGTGGATGCACATATCCGAGCAGTGGCGATAGGGCCGGAGGGAGCACCGACAGGGCCGTGAGATTTTAAAGTACCGAGGGAATTTGCAAACCGGGCCCGCCCCTCCCCCCGTCCATCGCACGCCGATCGGGGGTCCGGCGCCCCGCGGGGGGCTGCCGGCATGCGCTCCCGGTGCAGGCATCGACGAGCCGCCCGCGACCTCCACTCGGGTCCGAGCCCCCAAGCGCGGATGCCGAAACGCGCCGGCCGCGGCAGCCCCACCCCTGCCACCCCATCGGGGCATCGGCGCAAGGCCCACCCTGGGGTAGATAACCGAAGGCAATGAGGGACGGTGGATGCACATATCCGAGCAATAGCGATAGGGCCGGAGCGAAGACCGAGGGGGTCGGGGGGTTTTAATGTTCCGAGGGAAGTTGGAAACGGGGCCCGCCCGGACGCCCGTCCCTCGCACGCCGATCGGGGGTCCCGCACCCCGCGGGGGGCTGCCGGCATGCGCCCCTAGTACAAGCATCGACGAGTCGCCCGCGACCTCCACTCGGATCCGGCGGCGCACGCGCGGATGGCGAAACGCGGCGGCCGCGGCTGCAGCCCCCCTACCACCCCGTTGGCGCGTCGGCGCAAAGCCCACCCCGGGGAGGATAACCGAAGGCGACGAGGGACGATGCATGCACATATCCGAGCAAATACCGAGAGGGTCGGGGGGAAGACCGAGAGGCAAGGGGTGTTTAGAGTACCGAGGGAAGTTGCGAAAGGGGCCCGCCCGGACGCTCGCCGCTCGCAGGCGATCCGGCGGGGCGCACGGAGGGCGCCGCCCATCGCCGGAGCTTGCTCGGTCATCTCTGC
This sequence comes from Phoenix dactylifera, assembly GCF_051530095.1. Classification (NCBI taxonomy): domain Eukaryota; kingdom Viridiplantae; phylum Streptophyta; class Magnoliopsida; order Arecales; family Arecaceae; genus Phoenix; species Phoenix dactylifera. The sequence continues at coordinate 609,460 of NC_143199.1, read as the reverse complement.
CGCACGGACACGTAAGCGCCGCCGCGCAAGGTTCGGCCGGCGGGGCGGACGGTTCGCCGCCGCAGGCCTTTCCCGCAGCCGGAACGTGGGCCCGGCGTTGCGCGCCGGCGGGCCGCGCAATCCGCCGGGGCGCACGGTGGGCGCCGCCCGTCGCCGGGGCTTCGCTCGGTCATCTCGGCCGCACGGACACGTGCGCGCAGCCGCGGAAGGTTCGGCCGGCGGGGCGGACGGTTCGCCGACGCAGGCCTCTCCCGCGGCCGGAACGCGGGACCGGCGTTGCGCGCCGGCGGAAGGCGCGATCCGGCAGGGCGCACGGCGGGCGCCGCCCGGGCTTCGCTCGGTCATCTCGGCAGCACGGACACGTGCGCGCCGCCCATCGCCGGGGCTTCGCTCGGTCATCTCGGCCGCGCCGCCACGTGCGCGCCGCCGCGGAAGGCTTGGCCGGCCGGGCGGACGGTTCGCCGCCGCAGGCCTTTCCCGCAGCATGCGCCCCTTCGCCCGAACGACCGCGGGACTCCGGTACGGCCTAGCCGTCGGCCGCCCGGCTGCAAGCCGTCGGGGCCGCTCGATCCCCGTCGCGTGCCGGCCGCCGCTCGGGCCAGCCGGCCGGCTGCCGCACGTAACCTCTGACCTCATCAGCGGTCGATCCGCACTGCGCTGGTCTTCGGTGCGGACCCGTCGGGGCCGTGCCGCGCCGGCCGTCGCATCCGGTTCTGCAGGCGCCGCCCGGTTGCCTCCCGCCCTCGTGCGCTCGCGCCGGCCGGGCGACGCGGTGCCCGCGGGACTCGGGCATGGTTGAGCCGTCGGCCGCCCGGCGGCATGCCGCCGCCGCTCCGCGCCGCGTGCCGGCTGCGCTCCTCCCCGCGCCCGTCCGCGGGCGGGCCCGCCGCCGCTCGCGCCGGCCGGGCGACGCGGTGCCCGCGGGACTCGGGCATGGTTGAGCCGTCGGCCGCCCGGCGGCATGCCGCCGCCGCTCCGCGCCGCGTGCCGGCTGCGCTCCTCCCCGCGCCCGTCCGCGGGCGGGCCCGCCGCCGCTCGCGCCGGCCGGGCGACGCGGTGCCCGCGGGACTCGGGCACGGTTGAGCCGACGGCCGCCCGGCGGCATGCCGCCGCCGCTCTGCGCCGCGTGCCGGCTGCGCTCCTCCCCGCGCCCGTCCGTGGGCGGGCCCGCCGCCGCTCGGCCTAGCCCCCCGGCTGCCGCACGTAACCTGCGACCTCGTCGGCGCTGGATGCGCGTCGTGACAGTTTTCGGTGGGGCGCCGCGGAGGCGCCGGGGGCCCATGCGACGGGCCAGGGGGCGAACGGAGGGCTCGGTCAGCCCTAACAGGGGACCGGCGACAAAGGAGCGGTCGCGCAAAGCTTCGTAAGGGACCCAGACGACGGGCCTACCGATCTGAAGCACCGCGCACGGACGCGCAGCGGGCCCACGACGGGCCGACACGGAAGGCCCGCCGCCAAGGCCGCAAAACCGACAAAGGAACCCACGGGGACGCACCAGAGCGGGCAAAGCTTTCACCGAACGGGACGGGACCGAGCCCCCGCAACAGGCGAGGGCGACGGATCCGACCAAGTAAGGCCGATCCCGCTCCACGCACGCGCGGCCGCAGGAACTTCGTGAGGGACGGGACGACCGGCCGACCGAACCGAAGCGCCGCGCACGGCCGCCGCGAGGGCCGGCCGGAGGCATAGACCGAGCGCCGCGCCAGCGGAAGGAGCGTGCCGGCTCCGTCGGGGACCACCTGCGCACGGTCCGTCCGAGCGAGCCGACGGACCGGCGCGGAAGGCCCGGCGCCGAGCCCGCAAAACCGACAAAGGAACCCACAGGGACGCACCAAAGCGGCCCAAGATTTCACCGAGACGGGACCGAGCCCACGCAACATGCGATGGCGACGGATCGGACCAAGTAAGGCCGATCCAACTCCGCGCGCGCGCGGCCGCGAGCACTTCGTGAGGGACAGGA
>NC_143199.1:592500-597500 GCF_051530095.1 Phoenix dactylifera | reverse complement strand
GCCGGCTCCGTCGGGGACGAAATGTGCCGGGCAAGTCCGCCGCGAGGCAACGGTCCTGTGCGGAGTGGAGCGGAAGGCCCGCCGCGGCGGCAGCAGACCCCCCCTCCCTACCACCCCGGCGGGGCATCCGCCCAAAGCCCACCCCAAGCGTTCCAAAGTACCGAGGAGCGTTGCAAACGGGAACGGCCCGGACACGCGACCCGGTCGCACGGGATGCGCGTCCCGGTCGCACGGGTCGCGCGTCCCGGGAGGGCCGACGGACGAAGCCGAAGTGGCGCACGGCCGCCGCGCACGGACGGCCGGCGGCGGCGCCCGTGCGCCGGAAAGTCGTCGGGCGCGCGACGGCTCCGTCGGGGACGAACGGTGCCGGGCACGACCGCCGCGAGGCAACGGACTTGTGCGGAGGGGGGCGGAAGGCCCGCCGCGGCGGCGCCAGCCCCCCCTCCCTACCACCCCGACGGGGCATCCGCCCAAAGCCCACCCCAAGCGTTCCAAAGTACCGAGGAGCGTTGCAAACGGGAACCGCCCGGACACGCGTCCCGGTCGCACGGGATGCGCGTCCCGGTCGCACGGGTCGCGCGTCCCGGGAGGGCCGACGGAGGAAGCCGGCGCACGGCCGCCGCGCGGACGGCCGGCGGGGGCGCCCATGCGCCGGGGCCTCGGCGGGCGCGGGCCGGCTCCCTCGGGGACGAACGGTGCCGGGCCCGCCCGCCGCGAGGCGACGGACTTGTGCGGAGTGGAGCGGAAGTCCCGCCGCGGCAGCAGCAGCCCCCCCTCCCTACCACCCCGGCGGGGCATCCGCCCAAGGCCCACCCCAAGCGTTCCAAAGTACCGAGGAGCGTTGCAAACGGGAACGGCCCGGACACGCGTCCCGGTCTCACGGGATGCGCGTCCCGGTCGCACGGGTCGCGCATCCCGGGAGGGCCGACGGAGGAAGCCGGCGCACGGCCGCCGCGCGGACGGCCGGCGGCGGCGCCCATGCGCCGGGGCCTCGGCGGGCGCGTGCCGGCTCCCTCGGGGACGAACGGTGCCGGGCGCGCCCGCCGCGAGGCGACGGACTTGTGCGGAGTGGAGCGGAAGTCCCGCCGCGGCAGCAGCAGCCCCCCCTCCCTACCACCCCGGCGGGGCATCCGCCCAAGGCCCACCCCAAGCGTTCCAAAGTACCGAGGAGCGTTGCAAACGGGAACGGCCCGGACACGCGTCCCGGTCTCACGGGATGCGCGTCCCGGTCGCACGGGTCGCGCATCCCGGGAGGGCCGACGGAGGAAGCCGGCGCACGGCCGCCGCGCGGACGGCCGGCGGCGGCGCCCATGCGCCGGGGCCTCGGCGGGCGCGTGCCGGCTCCCTCGGGGACGAACGGTGCCGGGCGCGCCCGCCGCGAGGCGACGGACTTGTGCGGAGTGGAGCGGAAGTCCCGCCGCGGCAGCAGCCGCCCCCCCTCCCTACCACCCCGGCGGGGCATCCGCCCAAAGCCCACCCCAAGCGTTCCAAAGTACCGAGGAGCGTTGCAAACGGGAACGGCCCGGACACGCGTCCCGGTCGCACGGGATGCGCGTCCCGGTCGCACGGGTCGCGCGTCCCGGGAGGACAGACCGAGCAAGCCGAGGTGCCGCTCACGGCCGCCGCGAGGGACGTACGGCGCCGGCGCCCGCGCCCCGTGGCACGGCCTAGAGCGTGCCCCCCTGCCACCCCATCGGGGCATCGGCGCAAAGCCCACCGCGGGGTAGATAACCGAAGGCAACGAGGGACGGTGGATGCACATATCCGAGCAGTGGCGATAGGGCCGGAGGGAGCACCGACAGGGCCGTGAGATTTTAAAGTACCGAGGGAATTTGCAAACCGGGCCCGCCCCTCCCCCCGTCCATCGCACGCCGATCGGGGGTCCGGCGCCCCGCGGGGGGCTGCCGGCATGCGCTCCCGGTGCAGGCATCGACGAGCCGCCCGCGACCTCCACTCGGGTCCGAGCCCCCAAGCGCGGATGCCGAAACGCGCCGGCCGCGGCAGCCCCACCCCTGCCACCCCATCGGGGCATCGGCGCAAGGCCCACCCTGGGGTAGATAACCGAAGGCAACGAGGGACGGTGGATGCACATATCCGAGCGATAGCGATAGGGCCGGAGCGAAGACCGAGGGGGTCGGGGGGTTTTAATGTTCCGAGGGAAGTTGGAAACGGGGCCCGCCCGGACGCCCGTCCCTCGCACGCCGATCGGGGGTCCCGCACCCCGCGGGGGGCTGCCGGCATGCGCCCCTAGTACAAGCATCGACGAGTCGCCCGCGACCTCCACTCGGATCCGGCGGCGCACGCGCGGATGGCGAAACGCGGCGGCCGCGGCTGCAGCCCCCCTACCACCCCGTTGGCGCGTCGGCGCAAAGCCCACCCCGGGGAGGATAACCGAAGGCGACGAGGGACGATGCATGCACATATCCGAGCAAATACCGAGAGGGTCGGGGGGAAGACCGAGAGGCAAGGGGTGTTTAGAGTACCGAGGGAAGTTGCGAAAGGGGCCCGCCCGGACGCTCGCCGCTCGCAGGCGATCCGGCGGGGCGCACGGAGGGCGCCGCCCATCGCCGGAGCTTGCTCGGTCATCTCTGCCGCACGGACACGTAAGCGCCGCCGCGCAAGGTTCGGCCGGCGGGGCGGACGGTTCGCCGCCGCAGGCCTTTCCCGCAGCCGGAACGTGGGCCCGGCGTTGCGCGCCGGCGGGCCGCGCAATCCGCCGGGGCGCACGGCGGGCGCCGCCCGTCGCCGGGGCTTCGCTCGGTCATCTCGGCCGCACGGACACGTGCGCGCAGCCGCGGAAGGTTCGGCCGGCGGGGCGGACGGTTCGCCGACGCAGGCCTCTCCCGCGGCCGGAACGCGGGACCGGCGTTGCGCGCCGGCGGAAGGCGCGATCCGGCAGGGCGCACGGCGGGCGCCGCCCGGGCTTCGCTCGGTCATCTCGGCCGCACGGACACGTGCGCGCCGCCCATCGCCGGGGCTTCGCTCGGTCATCTCGGCCGCGCCACCACGTGCGCGCCGCCGCGGAAGGCTTGGCCGGCCGGGCGGACGGTTCGCCGCCGCAGGCCTTTCCCGCAGCATGCGCCCCTTCGCCCGAACGACCGCGGGACTCCGGTACGGCCTAGCCGTCGGCCGCCCGGCTGCAAGCCGTCGGGGCCGCTCGATCCCCGTCGCGTTCCGGCCGCCGCTCGGGCCAGCCGGCCGGCTGCCGCACGTAACCTCTGACCTCATCAGCGGTCGATCCGCACCGCGCTGGTCTTCGGTGCGGACCCGTCGGGGCCGTGCCGCGCCGGCCGTCGCATCCGGTTCCGCAGGCGCCGCCCGGTTGCCTCCCGCCCTCGTGCGCTCGCGCCGGCCGGGCGACGCGGTGCCCGCGGGACTCGGGCATGGTTGAGCCGTCGGCCGCCCGGCGGCATGCCGCCGCCGCTCCGCGCCGCGTGCCGGCTGCGCTCCTCCCCGCGCCCGTCCGCGGGCGGGCCCGCCGCCGCTCGCGCCGGCCGGGCGACGCGGTGCCCGCGGGACTCGGGCACGGTTGAGCCGACGGCCGCCCGGCGGCATGCCGCCGCCGCTCCGCGCCGCGTGCCGGCTGCGCTCCTCCCCGCGCCCGTCCGTGGGCGGGCCCGCCGCCGCTCGGCCTAGCCCCCCGGCTGCCGCACGTAACCTGCGACCTCGTCGGCGCTGGATGCGCGTCGTGACAGTTTTCGGTGGGGCGCCGCGGAGGCGCCGGGGGCCCATGCGACGGGCCAGGGGGCGAACGGAGGGCTCGGTCAGCCCTAACAGGGGACCGGCGACAAAGGAGCGGTCGCGCAAAGCTTCGTAAGGGACCCAGACGACGGGCCTACCGATCCGAAGCACCGCGCACGGACGCGCAGCGGGCCCACGACGGGCCGACACGGAAGGCCCGCCGCCAAGGCCGCAAAACCGACAAAGGAACCCACGGGGACGCACCAGAGCGGGCAAAGCTTTCACCGAACGGGACGGGACCGAGCCCCCGCAACAGGCGAGGGCGACGGATCCGACCAAGTAAGGCCGATCCCGCTCCACGCACGCGCGGCCGCAGGAACTTCGTGAGGGACGGGACGACCGGCCGACCGAACCGAAGCGCCGCGCACGGCCGCCGCGAGGGCCGGCCGGAGGCATAGACCGAGCGCCGCGCCAGCGGAAGGAGCGTGCCGGCTCCGTCGGGGACCACCTGCGCACGGTCCGTCCGAGCGAGCCGACGGACCGGCGCGGAAGGCCCGGCGCCGAGCCCGCAAAACCGACAAAGGAACCCACAGGGACGCACCAAAGCGGCCCAAGATTTCACCGAGACGGGACCGAGCCCACGCAACATGCGATGGCGACGGATCGGACCAAGTAAGGCCGATCCAACTCCGCGCGCGCGCGGCCGCGAGCACTTCGTGAGGGACAGGAAGACCGGCCGACCGAACCGAAGCGCCGCGCACGGCCGCCACAAGGGCCGGCTGGAGGCGTAGACCGAGAGCCGCACCAGCGGAAGGAGCGTGCCGGCTCCGTCGTGGGCCAACTCCGCGGGGCCCATCCGAGCGAGCCGACGGGCCGGCGCGGAAGGCCCGGCCGAACCCGCAAAACCGACAAAGGAACCCACAGGGACGCACCAGAGCGGACAAAGATTTCACCGAACAGGACGGGACCGAGCCCACGGAACATGCGAGGGCGAAGGATCGGACCAAGTAAGGCCGATCCAACTCCGCGCGCGCGCGGCCGCGAACACTTCATGAGGGACGGGAAGACCGGCCGACCGATCCGAAGCACCGCGCACGGCCGCCGCAAGGGCCGACCGAAGGAATAGACCGAGCGCCGCACCAGCGGAAGGAGCGTGCCGGCTCCGTCGTGGGCCAACTCCGCGGGGCCCATCCGAGCGAGCCGACGGGCCGGCACGGAAGGCCCGGCCGAACCCGCAAAACCGACAAAGGAACCCACAGGGACGCACCAGAGCGGACAAAGATTTCACCGAACGGGACGGGACCGAGCCCACGCAACAT
>NC_143199.1:577500-582500 GCF_051530095.1 Phoenix dactylifera | reverse complement strand
CGGAGGGGGGCGGAAGGCCCGCCGCGGCGGCGCCAGCCCCCCCTCCCTACCACCCCGACGGGGCATCCGCCCAAAGCCCACCCCAAGCGTTCCAAAGTACCGAGGAGCGTTGCAAACGGGAACCGCCCGGACACGCGTCCCGGTCGCACGGGATGCGCGTCCCGGTCGCACGGGTCGCGCGTCCCGGGAGGGCCGACGGAGGAAGCCGGCGCACGGCCGCCGCGCGGACGGCCGGCGGGGGCGCCCATGCGCCGGGGCCTCGGCGGGCGCGGGCCGGCTCCCTCGGGGACGAACGGTGCCGGGCCCGCCCGCCGCGAGGCGACGGACTTGTGCGGAGTGGAGCGGAAGTCCCGCCGCGGCAGCAGCAGCCCCCCCTCCCTACCACCCCGGCGGGGCATCCGCCCAAGGCCCACCCCAAGCGTTCCAAAGTACCGAGGAGCGTTGCAAACGGGAACGGCCCGGACACGCGTCCCGGTCTCACGGGATGCGCGTCCCGGTCGCACGGGTCGCGCATCCCGGGAGGGCCGACGGAGGAAGCCGGCGCACGGCCGCCGCGCGGACGGCCGGCGGCGGCGCCCATGCGCCGGGGCCTCGGCGGGCGCGTGCCGGCTCCCTCGGGGACGAACGGTGCCGGGCGCGCCCGCCGCGAGGCGACGGACTTGTGCGGAGTGGAGCGGAAGTCCCGCCGCGGCAGCAGCAGCCCCCCCTCCCTACCACCCCGGCGGGGCATCCGCCCAAGGCCCACCCCAAGCGTTCCAAAGTACCGAGGAGCGTTGCAAACGGGAACGGCCCGGACACGCGTCCCGGTCTCACGGGATGCGCGTCCCGGTCGCACGGGTCGCGCATCCCGGGAGGGCCGACGGAGGAAGCCGGCGCACGGCCGCCGCGCGGACGGCCGGCGGCGGTGCCCATGCGCCGGGGCCTCGGCGGGCGCGTGCCGGCTCCCTCGGGGACGAACGGTGCCGGGCGCGCCCGCCGCGAGGCGACGGACTTGTGCGGAGTGGAGCGGAAGTCCCGCCGCGGCAGCAGCCGCCCCCCCTCCCTACCACCCCGGCGGGGCATCCGCCCAAAGCCCACCCCAAGCGTTCCAAAGTACTGGGGAGCGTTGCAAACGGGAACGGCCCGGACACGCGTCCCGGTCGCACGGGATGCGCGTCCCGGTCGCACGGGTCGCGCGTCCCGGGAGGACAGACCGAGCAAGCCGAGGTGCCGCTCACGGCCGCCGCGAGGGACGTACGGCGCCGGCGCCCGCGCCCCGTGGCACGGCCTAGAGCGTGCCCCCCTGCCACCCCATCGGGGCATCGGCGCAAAGCCCACCGCGGGGTAGATAACCGAAGGCAACGAGGGACGGTGGATGCACATATCCGAGCAGTGGCGATAGGGCCGGAGGGAGCACCGACAGGGCCGTGAGATTTTAAAGTACCGAGGGAATTTGCAAACCGGGCCCGCCCCTCCCCCCGTCCATCGCACGCCGATCGGGGGTCCGGCGCCCCGCGGGGGGCTGCCGGCATGCGCTCCCGGTGCAGGCATCGACGAGCCGCCCGCGACCTCCACTCGGGTCCGAGCCCCCAAGCGCGGATGCCGAAACGCGCCGGCCGCGGCAGCCCCACCCCTGCCACCCCATCGGGGCATCGGCGCAAGGCCCACCCTGGGGTAGATAACCGAAGGCAACGAGGGACGGTGGATGCACATATCCGAGCAATAGCGATAGGGCCGGAGCGAAGACCGAGGGGGTCGGGGGGTTTTAATGTTCCGAGGGAAGTTGGAAACGGGGCCCGCCCGGACGCCCGTCCCTCGCACGCCGATCGGGGGTCCCGCACCCCGCGGGGGGCTGCCGGCATGCGCCCCTAGTACAAGCATCGACGAGTCGCCCGCGACCTCCACTCGGATCCGGCGGCGCACGCGCGGATGGCGAAACGCGGCGGCCGCGGCTGCAGCCCCCCTACCACCCCGTTGGCGCGTCGGCGCAAAGCCCACCCCGGGGAGGATAACCGAAGGCGACGAGGGACGATGCATGCACATATCCGAGCAAATACCGAGAGGGTCGGGGGGAAGACCGAGAGGCAAGGGGTGTTTAGAGTACCGAGGGAAGTTGCGAAAGGGGCCCGCCCGGACGCTCGCTGCTCGCAGGCGATCCGGCGGGGCGCACGGAGGGCGCCGCCCATCGCCGGAGCTTGCTCGGTCATCTCTGCCGCACGGACACGTAAGCGCCGCCGCACAAGGTTCGGCCGGCGGGGCGGACGGTTCGCCGCCGCAGGCCTTTCCCGCAGCCGGAACGTGGGCCCGGCGTTGCGCGCCGGCGGGCCGCGCAATCCGCCGGGGCGCACGGCGGGCGCCGCCCGTCGCCGGGGCTTCGCTCGGTCATCTCGGCCGCACGGACACGTGCGCGCAGCCGCGGAAGGTTCGGCCGGTGGGGCGGACGGTTCGCCGACGCAGGCCTCTCCCGCGGCCGGAACGCGGGACCGGCGTTGCGCGCCGGCGGAAGGCGCGATCCGGCAGGGCGCACGGCGGGCGCCGCCCGGGCTTCGCTCGGTCATCTCGGCCGCACGGACACGTGCGCGCCGCCCATCGCCGGGGCTTCGCTCGGTCATCTCGGCCGCGCCGCCACGTGCGCGCCGCCGCGGAAGGCTTGGCCGGCCGGGCGGACGGTTCGCCGCCGCAGGCCTTTCCCGCAGCATGCGCCCCTTCGCCCGAACGACCGCGGGACTCCGGTACGGCCTAGCCGTCGGCCGCCCGGCTGCAAGCCGTCGGGGCCGCTCGATCCCCGTCGCGTGCCGGCCGCCGCTCGGGCCAGCCGGCCGGCTGCCGCACGTAACCTCTGACCTCATCAGCGGTCGATCCGCACCGCGCTGGTCTTCGGTGCGGACCCGTCGGGGCCGTGCCGCGCCGGCCGTCGCATCCGGTTCCGCAGGCGCCGCCCGGTTGCCTCCCGCCCTCGTGCGCTCGCGCCGGCCGGGCGACGCGGTGCCCGCGGGACTCGGGCATGGTTGAGCCGTCGGCCGCCCGGCGGCATGCCGCCGCCGCTCCGCGCCGCGTGCCGGCTGCGCTCCTCCCCGCGCCCGTCCGCGGGCGGGCCCGCCGCCGCTCGCGCCGGCCGGGCGACGCGGTGCCCGCGGGACTCGGGCATGGTTGAGCCGTCGGCCGCCCGGCGGCATGCCGCCGCCGCTCCGCGCCGCGTGCCGGCTGCGCTCCTCCCCGCGCCCGTCCGCGGGCGGGCCCGCCGCCGCTCGCGCCGGCCGGGCGACGCGGTGCCCGCGGGACTCGGGCACGGTTGAGCCGACGGCCGCCCGGCGGCATGCCGCCGCCGCTCCGCGCCGCGTGCCGGCTGCGCTCCTCCCCGCGCCCGTCCGTGGGCGGGCCCGCCGCCGCTCGGCCTAGCCCCCCGGCTGCCGCACGTAACCTGCGACCTCGTCGGCGCTGGATGCGCGTCGTGACAGTTTTCGGTGGGGCGCCGCGGAGGCGCCGGGGGCCCATGCGACGGGCCAGGGGGCGAACGGAGGGCTCGGTCAGCCCTAACAGGGGACCGGCGACAAAGGAGCGGTCGCGCAAAGCTTCGTAAGGGACCCAGACGACGGGCCTACCGATCCGAAGCACCGCGCACGGACGCGCAGCGGGCCCACGACGGGCCGACACGGAAGGCCCGCCGCCAAGGCCGCAAAACCGACAAAGGAACCCACGGGGACGCACCAGAGCGGGCAAAGCTTTCACCGAACGGGACGGGACCGAGCCCCCGCAACAGGCGAGGGCGACGGATCCGACCAAGTAAGGCCGATCCCGCTCCACGCACGCGCGGCCGCAGGAACTTCGTGAGGGACGGGACGACCGGCCGACCGAACCGAAGCGCCGCGCACGGCCGCCGCGAGGGCCGGCCGGAGGCATAGACCGAGCGCCGCGCCAGCGGAAGGAGCGTGCCGGCTCCGTCGGGGACCACCTGCGCACGGTCCGTCCGAGCGAGCCGACGGACCGGCGCGGAAGGCCCGGCGCCGAGCCCGCAAAACCGACAAAGGAACCCACAGGGACGCACCAAAGCGGCCCAAGATTTCACCGAGACGGGACCGAGCCCACGCAACATGCGATGGCGACGGATCGGACCAAGTAAGGCCGATCCAACTCCGCGCGCGCGCGGCCGCGAGCACTTCGTGAGGGACAGGAAGACCGGCCGACCGAACCGAAGCGCCGCGCACGGCCGCCACAAGGGCCGGCTGGAGGCGTAGACCGAGAGCCGCACCAGCGGAAGGAGCGTGCCGGCTCCGTCGTGGGCCAACTCCGCGGGGCCCATCCGAGCGAGCCGACGGGCCGGCGCGGAAGGCCCGGCCGAACCCGCAAAACCGACAAAGGAACCCACAGGGACGCACCAGAGCGGACAAAGATTTCACCGAACAGGACGGGACCGAGCCCACGCAACATGCGAGGGCGAAGGATCGGACCAAGTAAGGCCGATCCAACTCCGCGCGCGCGCGGCCGCGAAAACTTCGTCAGGGACGGGACGACGGGCCGACCGATCCGAAGCGCCGTGCACGGCCGCCGCAACGGTCGGCCGGAGGCGTAGACCGAGCGCCGCGCCAGCAGAAGGAGCGTGCCGGCTCCGTCGTGGGCCCGCTGCGCGTGGCCCATCCGAGCGAGCCGACGGGCCGAATCCCTCGAGGACGAACGGTGCCGGGCACGCCCGCAGCGAGTGCCCACGGCGGGCTTGTGCGGAGTGGAGCGGAAGGCCCGCCGCGGCGGCAGCAGCCCCCCCTCCCTACCACCCCAGCGGGGCATCCGCCCAAAGCCCACCCCAAGCGTTCCAAAGTACCGAGGAGCGTTGCAAACGGGAACCGCCCGGACATGCGTCCCGGTCGCACGGGATGCGCGTCCCGGTCGCACGGGTCGCGCGTCCCGGGAGGGCCGACGGAGGAAGCCGAAGTGCCGTGCGCGGCCGCCGCGACGGCCGGACGGCGGCGGCGCCCGTGCGCCGCGGCAAAGGCGGGAGCGGCCCGGCTCCGTCCGGGGCGCCGCGA
>NC_143199.1:565000-567500 GCF_051530095.1 Phoenix dactylifera | reverse complement strand
GGACACGCGTCCCGGTCTCACAGGATGCGCGTCCCGGTCGCACGGGTCGCGCATCCCGGGAGGGCCGACGGAGGAAGCCGGCGCACGGCCGCCGCGCGGACGGCCGGCGGCGGCGCCCATGCGCCGGGGCCTCGGCGGGCGCGTGCCGGCTCCCTCGGGGACGAACGGTGCCGGGCGCGCCCGCCGCGAGGCGACGGACTTGTGCGGAGTGGAGCGGAAGTCCCGCCGCGGCAGCAGCCGCCCCCCCTCCCTACCACCCCGGCGGGGCATCCGCCCAAAGCCCACCCCAAGCGTTCCAAAGTACCGAGGAGCGTTGCAAACGGGAACGGCCCGGACACGCGTCCCGGTCGCACGGGATGCGCGTCCCGGTCGCACGGGTCGCGCGTCCCGGGAGGACAGACCGAGCAAGCCGAGGTGCCGCTCACGGCCGCCGCGAGGGACGTACGGCGCCGGCGCCCGCGCCCCGTGGCACGGCCTAGAGCGTGCCCCCCTGCCACCCCATCGGGGCATCGGCGCAAAGCCCACCGCGGGGTAGATAACCGAAGGCAACGAGGGACGGTGGATGCACATATCCGAGCAGTGGCGATAGGGCCGGAGGGAGCACCGACAGGGCCGTGAGATTTTAAAGTACCGAGGGAATTTGCAAACCGGGCCCGCCCCTCCCCCCGTCCATCGCACGCCGATCGGGGGTCCGGCGCCCCGCGGGGGGCTGCCGGCATGCGCTCCCGGTGCAGGCATCGACGAGCCGCCCGCGACCTCCACTCGGGTCCGAGCCCCTAAGCGCGGATGCCGAAACGCGCCGGCCGCGGCAGCCCCACCCCTGCCACCCCATCGGGGCATCGGCGCAAGGCCCACCCTGGGGTAGATAACCGAAGGCAACGAGGGACGGTGGATGCACATATCCGAGCAATAGCGATAGGGCCGGAGCGAAGACCGAGGGGGTCGGGGGGTTTTAATGTTCCGAGGGAAGTTGGAAACGGGGCCCGCCCGGACGCCCGTCCCTCGCACGCCGATCGGGGGTCCCGCACCCCGCGGGGGGCTGCCGGCATGCGCCCCTAGTACAAGCATCGACGAGTCGCCCGCGACCTCCACTCGGATCCGGCGGCGCACGCGCGGATGGCGAAACGCGGCGGTCGCGGCTGCAGCCCCCCTACCACCCCGTTGGCGCGTCGGCGCAAAGCCCACCCCGGGGAGGATAACCGAAGGCGACGAGGGACGATGCATGCACATATCCGAGCAAATACCGAGAGGGTCGGGGGGAAGACCGAGAGGCAAGGGGTGTTTAGAGTACCGAGGGAAGTTGCGAAAGGGGCCCGCCCGGACGCTCGCCGCTCGCAGGCGATCCGGCGGGGCGCACGGAGGGCGCCGCCCATCGCCGGAGCTTGCTCGGTCATCTCTGCCGCACGGACACGTAAGCGCCGCCGCGCAAGGTTCGGCCGGCGGGGCGGACGGTTCGCCGCCGCAGGCCTTTCCTGCAGCCGGAACGTGGGCCCGGCGTTGCGCGCCGGCGGGCCGCGCAATCCGCCGGGGCGCACGGCGGGCGCCGCCCGTCGCCGGGGCTTCGCTCGGTCATCTCGGCCGCACGGACACGTGCGCGCAGCCGCGGAAGGTTCGGCCGGTGGGGCGGACGGTTCGCCGACGCAGGCCTCTCCCGCGGCCGGAACGCGGGACCGGCGTTGCGCGCCGGCGGAAGGCGCGATCCGGCAGGGCGCACGGCGGGCGCCGCCCGGGCTTCGCTCGGTCATCTCGGCCGCACGGACACGTGCGCGCCGCCCATCGCCGGGGCTTCGCTCGGTCATCTCGGCCGCGCCGCCACGTGCGCGCCGCCGCGGAAGGCTTGGCCGGCCGGGCGGACGGTTCGCCGCCGCAGGCCTTTCCCGCAGCATGCGCCCCTTCGCCCGAACGACCGCGGGACTCCGGTACGGCCTAGCCGTCGGCCGCCCGGCTGCAAGCCGTCGGGGCCGCTCGATCCCCGTCGCGTGCCGGCCGCCGCTCGGGCCAGCCGGCCGGCTGCCGCACGTAACCTCTGACCTCATCAGCGGTCGATCCGCACCGTGCTGGTCTTCGGTGCGGACCCGTCGGGGCCGTGCCGCGCCGGCCGTCGCATCCGGTTCCGCAGGCGCCGCCCGGTTGCCTCCCGCCCTCGTGCGCTCGCGCCGGCCGGGCGACGCGGTGCCCGCGGGACTCGGGCATGGTTGAGCCGTCGGCCGCCCGGCGGCATGCCGCCGCCGCTCCGCGCCGCGTGCCGGCTGCGCTCCTCCCCGCGCCCGTCCGCGGGCGGGCCCGCCGCCGCTCGCGCCGGCCGGGCGACGCGGTGCCCGCGGGACTCGGGCATGGTTGAGCCGTCGGCCGCCCGGCGGCATGCCGCCGCCGCTCCGCGCCGCGTGCCGGCTGCGCTCCTCCCCGCGCCCGTCCGCGGGCGGGCCCGCCGCCGCTCGCGCCGGCCGGGCGACGCGGTGCCCGCGGGACTCGGGCACGGTTGAGCCGACGGCCGCCCGGC
>NC_143199.1:550000-555000 GCF_051530095.1 Phoenix dactylifera | reverse complement strand
AGCGCGCCCGTCCTTGCGCGAACCCGGGCAACGGCCCGCCCGCCCGCGCGGCCCGGCCGCCCGCGCGACGCGCCCATCCGCGCGGGCCAAATGCGCAGAACCGAGCGACCACGCCGCGGCCGCGCGCGCGCCAAGGCGCGGGAGCACGACGAAGCGCGCGCCCGAGCGGCCGATCGGCCCAGCGCGCCCGTCCTTGCGCGTCACCGGCCAACGGCCCCGCGCACGCGCGGCGCGCCCGCCCGCGCGGCGCGACCATCCGCGCTGGGCGACGGGCTCGGGCGGAAGGCCCGCCCAGGCAGGACACACCCCCTTACCTCCCCAGCGGGGCATCCTCCGAAGGCCCACCCCAAGGGCTCCAGCGAATCGAGGAGCATTGCACACGGAAACGGCCCGGACGCGAGTCCCGGTCGCACGGGGTGCGCATCCGGAACGTCCGGGACGCGCTTCCCGGGAGGGCCGATGGAGGGAGCCGAAGTGGCGCACGGCCGCCGGGCACGGACGGCCGAAGGCAGCGCCCGTGCGCCGAGAAGTCGGCAGGCGCGTGCCGGCTCCGTCGGGGACGAAATGTGCCGGGCAAGTCCGCCGCGAGGCAACGGTCCTGTGCGGAGTGGAGCGGAAGGCCCGCCGCGGCGGCAGCAGACCCCCCCTCCCTACCACCCCGGCGGGGCATCCGCCCAAAGCCCACCCCAAGCGTTCCAAAGTACCGAGGAGCGTTGCAAACGGGAACGGCCCGGACACGCGACCCGGTCGCACGGGATGCGCGTCCCGGTCGCACGGGTCGCGCGTCCCGGGAGGGCCGACGGACGAAGCCGAAGTGGCGCACGGCCGCCGCGCACGGACGGCCGGCGGCGGCGCCCGTGCGCCGGAAAGTCGTCGGGCGCGCGACGGCTCCGTCGGGGACGAACGGTGCCGGGCACGACCGCCGCGAGGCAACGGACTTGTGCGGAGGGGGGCGGAAGGCCCGCCGCGGCGGCGCCAGCCCCCCCTCCCTACCACCCCGACGGGGCATCCGCCCAAAGCCCACCCCAAGCGTTCCAAAGTACCGAGGAGCGTTGCAAACGGGAACCGCCCGGACACGCGTCCCGGTCGCACGGGATGCGCGTCCCGGTCGCACGGGTCGCGCGTCCCGGGAGGGCCGACGGAGGAAGCCGGCGCACGGCCGCCGCGCGGACGGCCGGCGGGGGCGCCCATGCGCCGGGGCCTCGGCGGGCGCGGGCCGGCTCCCTCGGGGACGAACGGTGCCGGGCCCGCCCGCCGCGAGGCGACGGACTTGTGCGGAGTGGAGCGGAAGTCCCGCCGCGGCAGCAGCAGCCCCCCCTCCCTACCACCCCGGCGGGGCATCCGCCCAAGGCCCACCCCAAGCGTTCCAAAGTACCGAGGAGCGTTGCAAACGGGAACGGCCCGGACACGCGTCCCGGTCTCACGGGATGCGCGTCCCGGTCGCACGGGTCGCGCATCCCGGGAGGGCCGACGGAGGAAGCCGGCGCACGGCCGCCGCGCGGACGGCCGGCGGCGGCGCCCATGCGCCGGGGCCTCGGCGGGCGCGTGCCGGCTCCCTCGGGGACGAACGGTGCCGGGCGCGCCCGCCGCGAGGCGACGGACTTGTGCGGAGTGGAGCGGAAGTCCCGCCGCGGCAGCAGCAGCCCCCCCTCCCTACCACCCCGGCGGGGCATCCGCCCAAGGCCCACCCCAAGCGTTCCAAAGTACCGAGGAGCGTTGCAAACGGGAACGGCCCGGACACGCGTCCCGGTCTCACGGGATGCGCGTCCCGGTCGCACGGGTCGCGCATCCCGGGAGGGCCGACGGAGGAAGCCGGCGCACGGCCGCCGCGCGGACGGCCGGCGGCGGCGCCCATGCGCCGGGGCCTCGGCGGGCGCGTGCCGCCTCCCTCGGGGACGAACGGTGCCGGGCGCGCCCGCCGCGAGGCGACGGACTTGTGCGGAGTGGAGCGGAAGTCCCGCCGCGGCAGCAGCCGCCCCCCCTCCCTACCACCCCGGCGGGGCATCCGCCCAAAGCCCACCCCAAGCGTTCCAAAGTACCGAGGAGCGTTGCAAACGGGAACGGCCCGGACACGCGTCCCGGTCGCACGGGATGCGCGTCCCGGTCGCACGGGTCGCGCGTCCCGGGAGGACAGACCGAGCAAGCCGAGGTGCCGCTCACGGCCGCCGCGAGGGACGTACGGCGCCGGCGCCCGCGCCCCGTGGCACGGCCTAGAGCGTGCCCCCCTGCCACCCCATCGGGGCATCGGCGCAAAGCCCACCGCGGGGTAGATAACCGAAGGCAACGAGGGACGGTGGATGCACATATCCGAGCAGTGGCGATAGGGCCGGAGGGAGCACCGACAGGGCCGTGAGATTTTAAAGTACCGAGGGAATTTGCAAACCGGGCCCGCCCCTCCCCCCGTCCATCGCACGCCGATCGGGGGTCCGGCGCCCCGCGGGGGGCTGCCGGCATGCGCTCCCGGTGCAGGCATCGACGAGCCGCCCGCGACCTCCACTCGGGTCCGAGCCCCCAAGCGCGGATGCCGAAACGCGCCGGCCGCGGCAGCCCCACCCCTGCCACCCCATCGGGGCATCGGCGCAAGGCCCACCCTGGGGTAGATAACCGAAGGCAACGAGGGACGGTGGATGCACATATCCGAGCAATAGCGATAGGGCCGGAGCGAAGACCGAGGGGGTCGGGGGGTTTTAATGTTCCGAGGGAAGTTGGAAACGGGGCCCGCCCGGACGCCCGTCCCTCGCACGCCGATCGGGGGTCCCGCACCCCGCGGGGGGCTGCCGGCATGCGCCCTTAGTACAAGCATCGACGAGTCGCCCGCGACCTCCACTCGGATCCGGCGGCGCACGCGCGGATGGCGAAACGCGGCGGCCGCGGCTGCAGCCCCCCTACCACCCCGTTGGCGCGTCGGCGCAAAGCCCACCCCGGGGAGGATAACCGAAGGCGACGAGGGACGATGCATGCACATATCCGAGCAAATACCGAGAGGGTCGGGGGGAAGACCGAGAGGCAAGGGGTGTTTAGAGTACCGAGGGAAGTTGCGAAAGGGGCCCGCCCGGACGCTCGCCGCTCGCAGGCGATCCGGCGGGGCGCACGGAGGGCGCCGCCCATCGCCGGAGCTTGCTCGGTCATCTCTGCCGCACGGACACGTAAGCGCCGCCGCGCAAGGTTCGGCCGGCGGGGCGGACGGTTCGCCGCCGCAGGCCTTTCCCGCAGCCGGAACGTGGGCCCGGCGTTGCGCGCCGGCGGGCCGCGCAATCCGCCGGGGCGCACGGCGGGCGCCGCCCGTCGCCGGGGCTTCGCTCGGTCATCTCGGCCGCACGGACACGTGCGCGCAGCCGCGGAAGGTTCGGCCGGCGGGGCGGACGGTTCGCCGACGCAGGCCTCTCCCGCGGCCGGAACGCGGGACCGGCGTTGCGCGCCGGCGGAAGGCGCGATCCGGCAGGGCGCACGGCGGGCGCCGCCCGGGCTTCGCTCGGTCATCTCGGCCGCACGGACACGTGCGTGCCGCCCATCGCCGGGGCTTCGCTCGGTCATCTCGGCCGCGCCGCCACGTGCGCGCCGCCGCGGAAGGCTTGGCCGGCCGGGTGGACGGTTCGCCGCCGCAGGCCTTTCCCGCAGCATGCGCCCCTTCGCCCGAACGACCGCGGGACTCCGGTACGGCCTAGCCGTCGGCCGCCCGGCTGCAAGCCGTCGGGGCCGCTCGATCCCCGTCGCGTGCCGGCCGCCGCTCGGGCCAGCCGGCCGGCTGCCGCACGTAACCTCTGACCTCATCAGCGGTCGATCCGCACCGCGCTGGTCTTCGGTGCGGACCCGTCGGGGCCGTGCCGCGCCGGCCGTCGCATCCGGTTCCGCAGGCGCCGCCCGGTTGCCTCCCGCCCTCGTGCGCTCGCGCCGGCCGGGCGACGCGGTGCCCGCGGGACTCGGGCATGGTTGAGCCGTCGGCCGCCCGGCGGCATGCCGCCGCCGCTCCGCGCCGCGTGCCGGCTGCGCTCCTCCCCGCGCCCATCCGCGGGCGGGCCCGCCGCCGCTCGCGCCGGCCGGGCGACGCGGTGCCCGCGGGACTCGGGCATGGTTGAGCCGTCGGCCGCCCGGCGGCATGCCGCCGCCGCTCCACGCCGCGTGCCGGCTGCGCTCCTCCCCGCGCCCGTCCGCGGGCGGGCCCGCCGCCGCTCGCGCCGGCCGGGCGACGCGGTGCCCGCGGGACTCGGGCACGGTTGAGCCGACGGCCGCCCGGCGGCATGCCGCCGCCGCTCCGTGCCGCGTGCCGGCTGCGCTCCTCCCCGCGCCCGTCCGTGGGCGGGCCCGCCGCCGCTCGGCCTAGCCCCCCGGCTGCCGCACGTAACCTGCGACCTCGTCGGCGCTGGATGCGCGTCGTGACAGTTTTCGGTGGGGCGCCGCGGAGGCGCCGGGGGCCCATGCGACGGGCCAGGGGGCGAACGGAGGGCTCGGTCAGCCCTAACAGGGGACCGGCGACAAAGGAGCGGTCGCGCAAAGCTTCGTAAGGGACCCAGACGACGGGCCTACCGATCCGAAGCACCGCGCACGGACGCGCAGCGGGCCCACGACGGGCCGACACGGAAGGCCCGCCGCCAAGGCCGCAAAACCGACAAAGGAACCCACGGGGACGCACCAGAGCGGGCAAAGCTTTCACCGAACGGGACGGGACCGAGCCCCCGCAACAGGCGAGGGCGACGGATCCGACCAAGTAAGGCCGATCCCGCTCCACGCACGCGCGGCCGCAGGAACTTCGTGAGGGACGGGACGACCGGCCGACCGAACCGAAGCGCCGCGCACGGCCGCCGCGAGGGCCGGCCGGAGGCATAGACCGAGCGCCGCGCCAGCGGAAGGAGCGTGCCGGCTCCGTCGGGGACCACCTGCGCACGGTCCGTCCGAGCGAGCCGACGGACCGGCGCGGAAGGCCCGGCGCCGAGCCCGCAAAACCGACAAAGGAACCCACAGGGACGCACCAAAGCGGCCCAAGATTTCACCGAGACGGGACC
>NC_143199.1:535000-540000 GCF_051530095.1 Phoenix dactylifera | reverse complement strand
CGGAACGTCCGGGACGCGCTTCCCGGGAGGGCCGATGGAGGGAGCCGAAGTGGCGCACGGCCGCCGGGCACGGACGGCCGAAGGCAGCGCCCGTGCGCCGGGAAGTCGGCAGGCGCGTGCCGGCTCCGTCGGGGACGAAATGTGCCGGGCAAGTCCGCCGCGAGGCAACGGTCCTGTGCGGAGTGGAGCGGAAGGCCCGCCGCGGCGGCAGCAGACCCCCCCTCCCTACCACCCCGGCGGGGCATCCGCCCAAAGCCCACCCCAAGCGTTCCAAAGTACCGAGGAGCGTTGCAAACGGGAACGGCCCGGACACGCGACCCGGTCGCACGGGATGCGCGTCCCGGTCGCACGGGTCGCGCGTCCCGGGAGGGCCGACGGACGAAGCCGAAGTGGCGCACGGCCGCCGCGCACGGACGGCCGGCGGCGGCGCCCGTGCGCCGGAAAGTCGTCGGGCGCGCGACGGCTCCGTCGGGGACGAACGGTGCCGGGCACGACCGCCGCGAGGCAACGGACTTGTGCGGAGGGGGGCGGAAGGCCCACCGCGGCGGCGCCAGCCCCCCCTCCCTACCACCCCGACGGGGCATCCGCCCAAAGCCCACCCCAAGCGTTCCAAAGTACCGAGGAGCGTTGCAAACGGGAACCGCCCGGACACGCGTCCCGGTCGCACGGGATGCGCGTCCCGGTCGCACGGGTCGCGCGTCCCGGGAGGGCCGACGGAGGAAGCCGGCGCACGGCCGCCGCGCGGACGGCCGGCGGGGGCGCCCATGCGCCGGGGCCTCGGCGGGCGCGGGCCGGCTCCCTCGGGGACGAACGGGGCCGGGCCCGCCCGCCGCGAGGCGACGGACTTGTGCGGAGTGGAGCGGAAGTCCCGCCGCGGCAGCAGCAGCCCCCCCTCCCTACCACCCCGGCGGGGCATCCGCCCAAGGCCCACCCCAAGCGTTCCAAAGTACCGAGGAGCGTTGCAAACGGGAACGGCCCGGACACGCGTCCCGGTCTCACGGGATGCGCGTCCCGGT
Organism: Phoenix dactylifera; assembly: GCF_051530095.1. Lineage (NCBI taxonomy): Eukaryota > Viridiplantae > Streptophyta > Magnoliopsida > Arecales > Arecaceae > Phoenix > Phoenix dactylifera. Next base: position 538,984 of record NC_143199.1, on the reverse strand, counting down.
CGCACGGGTCGCGCATCCCGGGAGGGCCGACGGAGGAAGCCGGCGCACGGCCGCCGCGCGGACGGCCGGCGGCGGCGCCCATGCGCCGGGGCCTCGGCGGGCGCGTGCCGGCTCCCTCGGGGACGAACGGTGCCGGGCGCGCCCGCCGCGAGGCGACGGACTTGTGCGGAGTGGAGCGGAAGTCCCGCCGCGGCAGCAGCAGCCCCCCCTCCCTACCACCCCGGCGGGGCATCCGCCCAAGGCCCACCCCAAGCGTTCCAAAGTACCGAGGAGCGTTGCAAACGGGAACGGCCCGGACACGCGTCCCGGTCTCACGGGATGCGCGTCCCGGTCGCACGGGTCGCGCATCCCGGGAGGGCCGACGGAGGAAGCCGGCGCACGGTCGCCGCGCGGACGGCCGGCGGCGGCGCCCATGCGCCGGGGCCTCGGCGGGCGCGTGCCGGCTCCCTCGGGGACGAACGGTGCCGGGCGCGCCCGCCGCGAGGCGACGGACTTGTGCGGAGTGGAGCGGAAGTCCCGCCGCGGCAGCAGCCGCCCCCCCTCCCTACCACCCCGGCGGGGCATCCGCCCAAAGCCCACCCCAAGCGTTCCAAAGTACCGAGGAGCGTTGCAAACGGGAACGGCCCGGACACGCGTCCCGGTCGCACGGGATGCGCGTCCCGGTCGCACGGGTCGCGCGTCCCGGGAGGACAGACCGAGCAAGCCGAGGTGCCGCTCACGGCCGCCGCGAGGGACGTACGGCGCCGGCGCCCGCGCCCCGTGGCACGGCCTAGAGCGTGCCCCCCTGCCACCCCATCGGGGCATCGGCGCAAAGCCCACCGCGGGGTAGATAACCGAAGGCAACGAGGGACGGTGGATGCACATATCCGAGCAGTGGCGATAGGGCCGGAGGGAGCACCGACAGGGCCGTGAGATTTTAAAGTACCGAGGGAATTTGCAAACCGGGCCCGCCCCTCCCCCCGTCCATCGCACGCCGATCGGGGGTCCGGCGCCCCGCGGGGGGCTGCCGGCATGCGCTCCCGGTGCAGGCATCGACGAGCCGCCCGCGACCTCCACTCGGGTCCGAGCCCCCAAGCGCGGATGCCGAAACGCGCCGGCCGCGGCAGCCCCACCCCTGCCACCCCATCGGGGCATCGGCGCAAGGCCCACCCTGGGGTAGATAACCGAAGGCAACGAGGGACGGTGGATGCACATATCCGAGCAATAGCGATAGGGCCGGAGCGAAGACCGAGGGGGTCGGGGGGTTTTAATGTTCCGAGGGAAGTTGGAAACGGGGCCCGCCCGGACGCCCGTCCCTCGCACGCCGATCGGGGGTCCCGCACCCCGCGGGGGGCTGCCGGCATGCGCCCCTAGTACAAGCATCGACGAGTCGCCCGCGACCTCCACTCGGATCCGGCGGCGCACGCGCGGATGGCGAAACGCGGCGGCCGCGGCTGCAGCCCCCCTACCACCCCGTTGGCGCGTCGGCGCAAAGCCCACCCCGGGGAGGATAACCGAAGGCGACGAGGGACGATGCATGCACATATCCGAGCAAATACCGAGAGGGTCGGGGGGAAGACCGAGAGGCAAGGGGTGTTTAGAGTACCGAGGGAAGTTGCGAAAGGGGCCCGCCCGGACGCTCGCCGCTCGCAGGCGATCCGGCGGGGCGCACGGAGGGCGCCGCCCATCGCCGGAGCTTGCTCGGTCATCTCTGCCGCACGGACACGTAAGCGCCGCCGCGCAAGGTTCGGCCGGCGGGGCGGACGGTTCGCCGCCGCAGGCCTTTCCCGCAGCCGGAACGTGGGCCCGGCGTTGCGCGCCGGCGGGCCGCGCAATCCGCCGGGGCGCACGGCGGGCGCCGCCCGTCGCCGGGGCTTCGCTCGGTCATCTCGGCCGCACGGACACGTGCGCGCAGCCGCGGAAGGTTCGGCCGGCGGGGCGGACGGTTCGCCGACGCAGGCCTCTCCCGCGGCCGGAACGCGGGACCGGCGTTGCGCGCCGGCGGAAGGCGCGATCCGGCAGGGCGCACGGCGGGCGCCGCCCGGGCTTCGCTCGGTCATCTCGGCCGCACGGACACGTGCGCGCCGCCCATCGCCGGGGCTTCGCTCGGTCATCTCGGCCGCGCCGCCACGTGCGCGCCGCCGCGGAAGGCTTGGCCGGCCGGGCGGACGGTTCGCCGCCGCAGGCCTTTCCCGCAGCATGCGCCCCTTCGCCCGAACGACCGCGGGACTCCGGTACGGCCTAGCCGTCGGCCGCCCGGCTGCAAGCCGTCGGGGCCGCTCGATCCCCGTCGCGTGCCGGCCGCCGCTCGGGCCAGCCGGCCGGCTGCCGCACGTAACCTCTGACCTCATCAGCGGTCGATCCGCACCGCGCTGGTCTTCGGTGCGGACCCGTCGGGGCCGTGCCGCGCCGGCCGTCGCATCCGGTTCCGCAGGCGCCGCCCGGTTGCCTCCCGCCCTCGTGCGCTCGCGCCGGCCGGGCGACGCGGTGCCCGCGGGACTCGGGCATGGTTGAGCCGTCGGCCGCCCGGCGGCATGCCGCCGCCGCTCCGCGCCGCGTGCCGGCTGCGCTCCTCCCCGCGCCCGTCCGCGGGCGGGCCCGCCGCCGCTCGCGCCGGCCGGGCGACGCGGTGCCCGCGGGACTCGGGCATGGTTGAGCCGTCGGCCGCCCGGCGGCATGCCGCCGCCGCTCCGCGCCGCGTGCCGGCTGCGCTCCTCCCCGCGCCCGTCCGCGGGCGGGCCCGCCGCCGCTCGCGCCGGCCGGGCGACGCGGTGCCCGCGGGACTCGGGCACGGTTGAGCCGACGGCCGCCCGGCGGCATGCCGCCGCCGCTCTGCGCCGCGTGCCGGCTGCGCTCCTCCCCGCGCCCGTCCGTGGGCGGGCCCGCCGCCGCCCGGCCTAGCCCCCCGGCTGCCGCACGTAACCTGCGACCTCGTCGGCGCTGGATGCGCGTCGTGACAGTTTTCGGTGGGGCGCCGCGGAGGCGCCGGGGGCCCATGCGACGGGCCAGGGGGCGAACGGAGGGCTCGGTCAGCCCTAACAGGGGACCGGCGACAAAGGAGCGGTCGCGCAAAGCTTCGTAAGGGACCCAGACGACGGGCCTACCGATCCGAAGCACCGCGCACGGACGCGCAGCGGGCCCACGACGGGCCGACACGGAAGGCCCGCCGCCAAGGCCGCAAAACCGACAAAGGAACCCACGGGGACGCACCAGAGCGGGCAAAGCTTTCACCGAACGGGACGGGACCGAGCCCCCGCAACAGGCGAGGGCGACGGATCCGACCAAGTAAGGCCGATCCCGCTCCACGCACGCGCGGCCGCAGGAACTTCGTGAGGGACGGGACGACCGGCCGACCGAACCGAAGCGCCGCGCACGGCCGCCGCGAGGGCCGGCCGGAGGCATAGACCGAGCGCCGCGCCAGCGGAAGGAGCGTGCCGGCTCCGTCGGGGACCACCTGCGCACGGTCCGTCCGAGCGAGCCGACGGACCGGCGCGGAAGGCCCGGCGCCGAGCCCGCAAAACCGACAAAGGAACCCACAGGGACGCACCAAAGCGGCCCAAGATTTCACCGAGACGGGACCGAGCCCACGCAACATGCGATGGCGACGGATCGGACCAAGTAAGGCCGATCCAACTCCGCGCGCGCGCGGCCGCGAGCACTTCGTGAGGGACAGGAAGACCGGCCGACCGAACCGAAGCGCCGCGCACGGCCGCCACAAGGGCCGGCTGGAGGCGTAGACCGAGAGCCGCACCAGCGGAAGGAGCGTGCCGGCTCCGTCGTGGGCCAACTCCGCGGGGCCCATCCGAGCGAGCCGACGGGCCGGCGCGGAAGGCCCGACCGAACCCGCAAAACCGACAAAGGAACCCACAGGGACGCACCAGAGCGGACAAAGATTTCACCGAACAGGACGGGACCGAGCCCACGGAACATGCGAGGGCGAAGGATCGGACCAAGTAAGGCCGATCCAACTCCGCGCGCGCGCGGCCGCGAACACTTCATGAGGGA
>NC_143199.1:520000-525000 GCF_051530095.1 Phoenix dactylifera | reverse complement strand
CGGTGCCGGGCACGACCGCCGCGAGGCAACGGACTTGTGCGGAGGGGGGCGGAAGGCCCGCCGCGGCGGCGCCAGCCCCCCCTTCCTACCACCCCGACGGGGCATCCGCCCAAAGCCCACCCCAAGCGTTCCAAAGTACCGAGGAGCGTTGCAAACGGGAACCGCCCGGACACGCGTCCCGGTCGCACGGGATGCGCGTCCCGGTCGCACGGGTCGCGCGTCCCGGGAGGGCCGACGGAGGAAGCCGGCGCACGGCCGCCGCGCGGACGGCCGGCGGGGGCGCCCATGCGCCGGGGCCTCGGCGGGCGCGGGCCGGCTCCCTCGGGGACGAACGGTGCCGGGCCCGCCCGCCGCGAGGCGACGGACTTGTGCGGAGTGGAGCGGAAGTCCCGCCGCGGCAGCAGCAGCCCCCCCTCCCTACCACCCCGGCGGGGCATCCGCCCAAGGCCCACCCCAAGCGTTCCAAAGTACCGAGGAGCGTTGCAAACGGGAACGGCCCGGACACGCGTCCCGGTCTCACGGGATGCGCGTCCCGGTCGCACGGGTCGCGCATCCCGGGAGGGCCGACGGAGGAAGCCGGCGCACGGCCGCCGCGCGGACGGCCGGCGGCGGCGCCCATGCGCCGGGGCCTCGGCGGGCGCGTGCCGGCTCCCTCGGGGACGAACGGTGCCGGGCGCGCCCGCCGCGAGGCGACGGACTTGTGCGGAGTGGAGCGGAAGTCCCGCCGCGGCAGCAGCAGCCCCCCCTCCCTACCACCCCGGCGGGGCATCCGCCCAAGGCCCACCCCAAGCGTTCCAAAGTACCGAGGAGCGTTGCAAACGGGAACGGCCCGGACACGCGTCCCGGTCTCACGGGATGCGCGTCCCGGTCGCACGGGTCGCGCATCCCGGGAGGGCCGACGGAGGAAGCCGGCGCACGGCCGCCGCGCGGACGGCCGGCGGCGGCGCCCATGCGCCGGGGCCTCGGCGGGCGCGTGCCGGCTCCCTCGGGGACGAACGGTGCCGGGCGCGCCTGCCGCGAGGCGACGGACTTGTGCGGAGTGGAGCGGAAGTCCCGCCGCGGCAGCAGCCGCCCCCCCTCCCTACCACCCCGGCGGGGCATCCGCCCAAAGCCCACCCCAAGCGTTCCAAAGTACCGAGGAGCGTTGCAAACGGGAACGGCCCGGACACGCGTCCCGGTCGCACGGGATGCGCGTCCCGGTCGCACGGGTCGCGCGTCCCGGGAGGACAGACCGAGCAAGCCGAGGTGCCGCTCACGGCCGCCGCGAGGGACGTACGGCGCCGGCGCCCGCGCCCCGTGGCACGGCCTAGAGCGTGCCCCCCTGCCACCCCATCGGGGCATCGGCGCAAAGCCCACCGCGGGGTAGATAACCGAAGGCAACGAGGGACGGTGGATGCACATATCCGAGCAGTGGCGATAGGGCCGGAGGGAGCACCGACAGGGCCGTGAGATTTTAAGGTACCGAGGGAATTTGCAAACCGGGCCCGCCCCTCCCCCCGTCCATCGCACGCCGATCGGGGGTCCGGCGCCCCGCTGGGGGCTGCCGGCATGCGCTCCCGGTGCAGGCATCGACGAGCCGCCCGCGACCTCCACTCGGGTCCGAGCCCCCAAGCGCGGATGCCGAAACGCGCCGGCCGCGGCAGCCCCACCCCTGCCACCCCATCGGGGCATCGGCGCAAGGCCCACCCTGGGGTAGATAACCGAAGGCAACGAGGGACGGTGGATGCACATATCCGAGCAATAGCGATAGGGCCGGAGCGAAGACCGAGGGGGTCGGGGGGTTTTAATGTTCCGAGGGAAGTTGGAAACGGGGCCCGCCCGGACGCCCGTCCCTCGCACGCCGATCGGGGGTCCCGCACCCCGCGGGGGGCTGCCGGCATGCGCCCCTAGTACAAGCATCGACGAGTCGCCCGCGACCTCCACTCGGATCCGGCGGCGCACGCGCGGATGGCGAAACGCGGCGGCCGCGGCTGCAGCCCCCCTACCACCCCGTTGGCGCGTCGGCGCAAAGCCCACCCCGGGGAGGATAACCGAAGGCGACGAGGGACGATGCATGCACATATCCGAGCAAATACCGAGAGGGTCGGGGGGAAGACCGAGAGGCAAGGGGTGTTTAGAGTACCGAGGGAAGTTGCGAAAGGGGCCCGCCCGGACGCTCGCCGCTCGCAGGCGATCCGGCGGGGCGCACGGAGGGCGCCGCCCATCGCCGGAGCTTGCTCGGTCATCTCTGCCGCACGGACACGTAAGCGCCGCCGCGCAAGGTTCGGCCAGCGGGGCGGACGGTTCGCCGCCGCAGGCCTTTCCCGCAGCCGGAACGTGGGCCCGGCGTTGCGCGCCGGCGGGCCGCGCAATCCGCCGGGGCGCACGGCGGGCGCCGCCCGTCGCCGGGGCTTCGCTCGGTCATCTCGGCCGCACGGACACGTGCGCGCAGCCGCGGAAGGTTCGGCCGGCGGGGCGGACGGTTCGCCGACGCAGGCCTCTCCCGCGGCCGGAACGCGGGACCGGCGTTGCGCGCCGGCGGAAGGCGCGATCCGGCAGGGCGCACGGCGGGCGCCGCCCGGGCTTCGCTCGGTCATCTCGGCCGCACGGACACGTGCGCGCCGCCCATCGCCGGGGCTTCGCTCGGTCATCTCGGCCGCGCCGCCACATGCGCGCCGCCGCGGAAGGCTTGGCCGGCCGGGCGGACGGTTCGCCGCCGCAGGCCTTTCCCGCAGCATGCGCCCCTTCGCCCGAACGACCGCGGGACTCCGGTACGGCCTAGCCGTCGGCCGCCCGGCTGCAAGCCGTCGGGGCCGCTCGATCCCCGTCGCGTGCCGGCCGCCGCTCGGGCCAGCCGGCCGGCTGCCGCACGTAACCTCTGACCTCATCAGCGGTCGATCCGCACCGCGCTGGTCTTCGGTGCGGACCCGTCGGGGCCGTGCCGCGCCGGCCGTCGCATCCGGTTCCGCAGGCGCCGCCCGGTTGCCTCCCGCCCTCGTGCGCTCGCGCCGGCCGGGCGACGCGGTGCCCGCGGGACTCGGGCATGGTTGAGCCGTCGGCCGCCCGGCGGCATGCCGCCGCCGCTCCGCGCCGCGTGCCGGCTGCGCTCCTCCCCGCGCCCGTCCGCGGGCGGGCCCGCCGCCGCTCGCGCCGGCCGGGCGACGCGGTGCCCGCGGGACTCGGGCATGGTTGAGCCGTCGGCCGCCCGGCGGCATGCCGCCGCCGCTCCGCGCCGCGTGCCGGCTGCGCTCCTCCCCGCGCCCGTCCGCGGGCGGGCCCGCCGCCGCTCGCGCCGGCCGGGCGACGCGGTGCCCGCGGGACTCGGGCACGGTTGAGCCGACGGCCGCCCGGCGGCATGCCGCCGCCGCTCCGCGCCGCGTGCCGGCTGCGCTCCTCCCCGCGCCCGTCCGTGGGCGGGCCCGCCGCCGCTCGGCCTAGCCCCCCGGCTGCCGCACGTAACCTGCGACCTCGTCGGCGCTGGATGCGCGTCGTGACAGTTTTCGGTGGGGCGCCGCGGAGGCGCCGGGGGCCCATGCGACGGGCCAGGGGGCGAACGGAGGGCTCGGTCAGCCCTAACAGGGGACCGGCGACAAAGGAGCGGTCGCGCAAAGCTTCGTAAGGGACCCAGACGACGGGCCTACCGATCCGAAGCACCGCGCACGGACGCGCAGCGGGCCCACGACGGGCCGACACGGAAGGCCCGCCGCCAAGGCCGCAAAACCGACAAAGGAACCCACGGGGACGCACCAGAGCGGGCAAAGCTTTCACCGAACGGGACGGGACCGAGCCCCCGCAACAGGCGAGGGCGACGGATCCGACCAAGTAAGGCCGATCCCGCTCCACGCACGCGCGGCCGCAGGAACTTCGTGAGGGACGGGACGACCGGCCGACCGAACCGAAGCGCCGCGCACGGCCGCCGCGAGGGCCGGCCGGAGGCATAGACCGAGCGCTGCGCCAGCGGAAGGAGCGTGCCGGCTCCGTCGGGGACCACCTGCGCATGGTCCGTCCGAGCGAGCCGACGGACCGGCGCGGAAGGCCCGGCGCCGAGCCCGCAAAACCGACAAAGGAACCCACAGGGACGCACCAAAGCGGCCCAAGATTTCACCGAGACGGGACCGAGCCCACGCAACATGCGATGGCGACGGATCGGACCAAGTAAGGCCGATCCAACTCCGCGCGCGCGCGGCCGCGAGCACTTCGTGAGGGACAGGAAGACCGGCCGACCGAACCGAAGCGCCGCGCACGGCCGCCACAAGGGCCGGCTGGAGGCGTAGACCGAGAGCCGCACCAGCGGAAGGAGCGTGCCGGCTCCGTCGTGGGCCAACTCCGCGGGGCCCATCCGAGCGAGCCGACGGGCCGGCGCGGAAGGCCCGGCCGAACCCGCAAAACCGACAAAGGAACCCACAGGGACGCACCAGAGCGGACAAAGATTTCACCGAACAGGACGGGACCGAGCCCACGGAACATGCGAGGGCGAAGGATCGGACCAAGTAAGGCCGATCCAACTCCGCGCGCGCGCGGCCGCGAACACTTCATGAGGGACGGGAAGACCGGCCGACCGATCCGAAGCACCGCGCACGGCCGCCGCAAGGGCCGACCGAAGGAATAGACCGAGCGCCGCACCAGCGGAAGGAGCGTGCCGGCTCCGTCGTGGGCCAACTCCGCGGGGCCCATCCGAGCGAGCCGACGGGCCGGCACGGAAGGCCCGGCCGAACCCGCAAAACCGACAAAGGAACCCACAGGGACGCACCAGAGCGGACAAAGATTTCACCGAACGGGACGGGACCGAGCCCACGCAACATGCGAGGGCGAAGGATCGGACCAAGTAAGGCCGATCCAACTCCGCGCGCGCGCGGCCGCGAAAACTTCGTCAGGGACGGGACGACGGGCCGACCGATCCGAAGCGCCGTGCACGGCCGCCGCAACGGCCGGCCGAAGGCGTAGACCGAGCGCCGCGCCAGCAGAAGGAGCGTGCCGGCTCCGTCGGGGACCACCTGCGCACGGACCGGCGCGGAAGGCCC
>NC_143199.1:505000-510000 GCF_051530095.1 Phoenix dactylifera | reverse complement strand
AGCGTTCCAAAGTACCGAGGAGCGTTGCAAACGGGAACGGCCCGGACACGCGACCCGGTCGCACGGGATGCGCGTCCCGGTCGCACGGGTCGCGCGTCCCGGGAGGGCCGACGGACGAAGCCGAAGTGGCGCACGGCCGCCGCGCACGGACGGCCGGCGGCGGCGCCCGTGCGCCGGAAAGTCGTCGGGCGCGCGACGGCTCCGTCGGGGACGAACGGTGCCGGGCACGACCGCCGCGAGGCAACGGACTTGTGCGGAGGGGGGCGGAAGGCCCGCCGCGGCGGCGCCAGCCCCCCCTCCCTACCACCCCGACGGGGCATCCGCCCAAAGCCCACCCCAAGCGTTCCAAAGTACCGAGGAGCGTTGCAAACGGGAACCGCCCGGACACGCGTCCCGGTCGCACGGGATGCGCGTCCCGGTCGCACGGGTCGCGCGTCCCGGGAGGGCCGACGGAGGAAGCCGGCGCACGGCCGCCGCGCGGACGGCCGGCGGGGGCGCCCATGCGCCGGGGCCTCGGCGGGCGCGGGCCGGCTCCCTCGGGGACGAACGGTGCCGGGCCCGCCCGCCGCGAGGCGACGGACTTGTGCGGAGTGGAGCGGAAGTCCCGCCGCGGCAGCAGCAGCCCCCCCTCCCTACCACCCCGGCGGGGCATCCGCCCAAGGCCCACCCCAAGCGTTCCAAAGTACCGAGGAGCGTTGCAAACGGGAACGGCCCGGACACGCGTCCCGGTCTCACGGGATGCGCGTCCCGGTCGCACGGGTCGCGCATCCCGGGAGGGCCGACGGAGGAAGCCGGCGCACGGCCGCCGCGCGGACGGCCGGCGGCGGCGCCCATGCGCCGGGGCCTCGGCGGGCGCGTGCCGGCTCCCTCGGGGACGAACGGTGCCGGGCGCGCCCGCCGCGAGGCGACGGACTTGTGCGGAGTGGAGCGGAAGTCCCGCCGCGGCAGCAGCAGCCCCCCCTCCCTACCACCCCGGCGGGGCATCCGCCCAAGGCCCACCCCAAGCGTTCCAAAGTACCGAGGAGCGTTGCAAACGGGAACGGCCCGGACACGCGTCCCGGTCTCACGGGATGCGCGTCCCGGTCGCACGGGTCGCGCATCCCGGGAGGGCCGACGGAGGAAGCCGGCGCACGGCCGCCGCGCGGACGGCCGGCGGCGGCGCCCATGCGCCGGGGCCTCGGCGGGCGCGTGCCGGCTCCCTCGGGGACGAACGGTGCCGGGCGCGCCCGCCGCGAGGCGACGGACTTGTGCGGAGTGGAGCGGAAGTCCCGCCGCGGCAGCAGCCGCCCCCCCTCCCTACCACCCCGGCGGGGCATCCGCCCAAAGCCCACCCCAAGCGTTCCAAAGTACCGAGGAGCGTTGCAAACGGGAACGGCCCGGACACGCGTCCCGGTCGCACGGGATGCGCGTCCCGGTCGCACGGGTCGCGCGTCCCGGGAGGACAGACCGAGCAAGCCGAGGTGCCGCTCACGGCCGCCGCGAGGGACGTACGGCGCCGGCGCCCGCGCCCCGTGGCACGGCCTAGAGCGTGCCCCCCTGCCACCCCATCGGGGCATCGGCGCAAAGCCCACCGCGGGGTAGATAACCGAAGGCAACGAGGGACGGTGGATGCACATATCCGAGCAGTGGCGATAGGGCCGGAGGGAGCACCGACAGGGCCGTGAGATTTTAAAGTACCGAGGGAATTTGCAAACCGGGCCCGCCCCTCCCCCCATCCATCGCACGCCGATCGGGGGTCCGGCGCCCCGCGGGGGGCTGCCGGCATGCGCTCCCGGTGCAGGCATCGACGAGCCGCCCGCGACCTCCACTCGGGTCCGAGCCCCCAAGCGCGGATGCCGAAACGCGCCGGCCGCGGCAGCCCCACCCCTGCCACCCCATCGGGGCATCGGCGCAAGGCCCACCCTGGGGTAGATAACCGAAGGCAACGAGGGACGGTGGATGCACATATCCGAGCAATAGCGATAGGGCCGGAGCGAAGACCGAGGGGGTCGGGGGGTTTTAATGTTCCGAGGGAAGTTGGAAACGGGGCCCGCCCGGACGCCCGTCCCTCGCACGCCGATCGGGGGTCCCGCACCCCGCGGGGGGCTGCCGGCATGCGCCCCTAGTACAAGCATCGACGAGTCGCCCGCGACCTCCACTCGGATCCGGCGGCGCACGCGCGGATGGCGAAACGCGGCGGCCGCGGCTGCAGCCCCCCTACCACCCCGTTGGCGCGTCGGCGCAAAGCCCACCCCGGGGAGGATAACCGAAGGCGACGAGGGACGATGCATGCACATATCCGAGCAAATACCGAGAGGGTCCGGGGGAAGACCGAGAGGCAAGGGGTGTTTAGAGTACCGAGGGAAGTTGCGAAAGGGGCCCGCCCGGACGCTCGCCGCTCGCACGCGGATCGGGGGTCCGGCGTTGCGCGCCGCCGGCCAGCGCGATCCGACGGGGCGCACGGAGGGCGCCGCCCATCGCCGGAGCTTGCTCGGTCATCTCTGCCGCACGGACACGTAAGCGCCGCCGCGCAAGGTTCGGCCGGCGGGGCGGACGGTTCGCCGCCGCAGGCCTTTCCCGCAGCCGGAACGTGGGCCCGGCGTTGCGCGCCGGCTGGCCGCGCAATCCGCCGGGGCGCACGGCGGGCGCCGCCCGTCGCCGGGGCTTCGCTCGGTCATCTCGGCCGCACGGACACGTGCGCGCAGCCGCGGAAGGTTCGGCCGGCGGGGCGGACGGTTCGCCGACGCAGGCCTCTCCCGCGGCCGGAACGCGGGACCGGCGTTGCGCGCCGGCGGAAGGCGCGATCCGGCAGGGCGCACGGCGGGCGCCGCCCGGGCTTCGCTCGGTCATCTCGGCCGCACGGACACGTGCGCGCCGCCCATCGCCGGGGCTTCGCTCGGTCATCTCGGCCGCGCCGCCACGTGCGCGCCGCCGCGGAAGGCTTGGCCGGCCGGGCGGACGGTTCGCCGCCGCAGGCCTTTCCCGCAGCATGCGCCCCTTCGCCCGAACGACCGCGGGACTCCGGTACGGCCTAGCCGTCGGCCGCCCGGCTGCAAGCCGTCGGGGCCGCTCGATCCCCGTCGCGTGCCGGCCGCCGCTCGGGCCAGCCGGCCGGCTGCCGCACGTAACCTCTGACCTCATCAGCGGTCGATCCGCACCGCGCTGGTCTTCGGTGCGGACCCGTCGGGGCCGTGCCGCGCCGGCCGTCGCATCCGGTTCCGCAGGCACCGCCCGGTTGCCTCCCGCCCTCGTGCGCTCGCGCCGGCCGGGCGACGCGGTGCCCGCGGGACTCGGGCATGGTTGAGCCGTCGGCCGCCCGGCGGCATGCCGCCGCCGCTCCGCGCCGCGTGCCGGCTGCGCTCCTCCCCGCGCCCGTCCGCGGGCGGGCCCGCCGCCGCTCGCGCCGGCCGGGCGACGCGGTGCCCGCGGGACTCGGGCATGGTTGAGCCGTCGGCCGCCCGGCGGCATGCCGCCGCCGCTCCGCGCCGCGTGCCGGCTGCGCTCCTCCCCGCGCCCGTCCGCGGGCGGGCCCGCCGCCGCTCGCGCCGGCCGGGCGACGCGGTGCCCGCGGGACTCGGGCACGGTTGAGCCGACGGCCGCCCGGCGGCATGCCGCCGCCGCTCCGCGCCGCGTGCCGGCTGCGCTCCTCCCCGCGCCCGTCCGTGGGCGGGCCCGCCGCCGCTCGGCCTAGCCCCCCGGCTGCCGCACGTAACCTGCGACCTCGTCGGCGCTGGATGCGCGTCGTGACAGTTTTCGGTGGGGCACCGCGGAGGCGCCGGGGGCCCATGCGACGGGCCAGGGGGCGAACGGAGGGCTCGGTCAGCCCTAACAGGGGACCGGCGACAAAGGAGCGGTCGCGCAAAGCTTCGTAAGGGACCCAGACGACGGGCCTACCGATCCGAAGCACCGCGCACGGACGCGCAGCGGGCCCACGACGGGCCGACACGGAAGGCCCGCCGCCAAGGCCGCAAAACCGACAAAGGAACCCACGGGGACGCACCAGAGCGGGCAAAGCTTTCACCGAACGGGATGGGACCGAGCCCCCGCAACAGGCGAGGGCGACGGATCCGACCAAGTAAGGCCGATCCCGCTCCACGCACGCGCGGCCGCAGGAACTTCGTGAGGGACGGGACGACCGGCCGACCGAACCGAAGCGCCGCGCACGGCCGCCGCGAGGGCCGGCCGGGGGCATAGACCGAGCGCCGCGCCAGCGGAAGGAGCGTGCCGGCTCCGTCGGGGACCACCTGCGCACGGTCCGTCCGAGCGAGCCGACGGACCGGCGCGGAAGGCCCGGCGCCGAGCCCGCAAAACCGACAAAGGAACCCACAGGGACGCACCAAAGCGGCCCAAGATTTCACCGAGACGGGACCGAGCCCACGCAACATGCGATGGCGACGGATCGGACCAAGTAAGGCCGATCCAACTCCGCGCGCGCGCGGCCGCGAGCACTTCGTGAGGGACAGGAAGACCGGCCGACCGAACCGAAGCGCCGCGCACGGCCGCCACAAGGGCCGGCTGGAGGCGTAGACCGAGAGCCGCACCAGCGGAAGGAGCGTGCCGGCTCCGTCGTGGGCCAACTCCGCGGGGCCCATCCGAGCGAGCCGACGGGCCGGCGCGGAAGGCCCGGCCGAACCCGCAAAACCGACAAAGGAACCCACAGGGACGCACCAGAGCGGACAAAGATTTCACCGAACAGGACGGGACCGAGCCCACGGAACATGCGAGGGCGAAGGATCGGACCAAGTAAGGCCGATCCAACTCCGCGCGCGCGCGGCCGCGAACACTTCATGAGGGACGGGAAGACCGGCCGACCGATCCGAAGCACCGCGCACGGCCGCCGCAAGGGCCGACCGAAGGAATAGACCGAGCGCCGCACCAGCGGAAGGAGCGTGCCGGCTCCGTCGTGGGCCAACTCCGCGGGGCCCATCCGAGCGAGCCGACGGGCCGGCACGGAAGGCCCGGCCGAACCCGCAAAACCGACAAAAGAACCCACAGGGACGCACCAGAGCGGACAAAGATTT
>NC_143199.1:490000-495000 GCF_051530095.1 Phoenix dactylifera | reverse complement strand
GCGTCCCGGTCGCACGGGTCGCGCGTCCCGGGAGGGCCGATGGAGGAAGCCGGCGCACGGCCGCCGCGCGGACGGCCGGCGGGGGCGCCCATGCGCCGGGGCCTCGGCGGGCGCGGGCCGGCTCCCTCGGGGACGAACGGTGCCGGGCCCGCCCGCCGCGAGGCGACGGACTTGTGCGGAGTGGAGCGGAAGTCCCGCCGCGGCAGCAGCAGCCCCCCCTCCCTACCACCCCGGCGGGGCATCCGCCCAAGGCCCACCCCAAGCGTTCCAAAGTACCGAGGAGCGTTGCAAACGGGAACGGCCCGGACACGCGTCCCGGTCTCACGGGATGCGCGTCCCGGTCGCACGGGTCGCGCATCCCGGGAGGGCCGACGGAGGAAGCCGGCGCACGGCCGCCGCGCGGACGGCCGGCGGCGGCGCCCATGCGCCGGGGCCTCGGCGGGCGCGTGCCGGCTCCCTTGGGGACGAACGGTGCCGGGCGCGCCCGCCGCGAGGCGACGGACTTGTGCAGAGTGGAGCGGAAGTCCCGCCGCGGCAGCAGCAGCCCCCCCTCCCTACCACCCCGGCGGGGCATCCGCCCAAGGCCCACCCCAAGCGTTCCAAAGTACCGAGGAGCGTTGCAAACGGGAACGGCCCGGACACGCGTCCCGGTCTCACGGGATGCGCGTCCCGGTCGCACGGGTCGCGCATCCCGGGAGGGCCGACGGAGGAAGCCGGCGCACGGCCGCCGCGCGGACGGCCGGCGGCGGCGCCCATGCGCCGGGGCCTCGGCGGGCGCGTGCCGGCTCCCTCGGGGACGAACGGTGCCGGGCGCGCCCGCCGCGAGGCGACGGACTTGTGCGGAGTGGAGCGGAAGTCCCGCCGCGGCAGCAGCCGCCCCCCCTCCCTACCACCCCGGCGGGGCATCCGCCCAAAGCCCACCCCAAGCGTTCCAAAGTACCGAGGAGCGTTGCAAACGGGAACGGCCCGGACACGCGTCCCGGTCGCACGGAATGCGCGTCCCGGTCGCACGGGTCGCGCGTCCCGGGAGGACAGACCGAGCAAGCCGAGGTGCCGCTCACGGCCGCCGCGAGGGACGTACGGCGCCGGCGCCCGCGCCCCGTGGCACGGCCTAGAGCGTGCCCCCCTGCCACCCCATCGGGGCATCGGCGCAAAGCCCACCGCGGGGTAGATAACCGAAGGCAACGAGGGACGGTGGATGCACATATCCGAGCAGTGGCGATAGGGCCGGAGGGAGCACCGACAGGGCCGTGAGATTTTAAAGTACCGAGGGAATTTGCAAACCGGGCCCGCCCCTCCCCCCGTCCATCGCACGCCGATCGGGGGTCCGGCGCCCCGCGGGGGGCTGCCGGCATGCGCTCCCGGTGCAGGCATCGACGAGCCGCCCGCGACCTCCACTCGGGTCCGAGCCCCCAAGCGCGGATGCCGAAACGCGCCGGCCGCAGCAGCCCCACCCCTGCCACCCCATCGGGGCATCGGCGCAAGGCCCACCCTGGGGTAGATAACCGAAGGCAACGAGGGACGGTGGATGCACATATCCGAGCAATAGCGATAGGGCCGGAGCGAAGACCGAGGGGGTCGGGGGGTTTTAATGTTCCGAGGGAAGTTGGAAACGGGGCCCGCCCGGACGCCCGTCCCTCGCACGCCGATCGGGGGTCCCGCACCCCGCGGGGGGCTGCCGGCATGCGCCCCTAGTACAAGCATCGACGAGTCGCCCGCGACCTCCACTCGGATCCGGCGGCGCACGCGCGGATGGCGAAACGCGGCGGCCGCGGCTGCAGCCCCCCTACCACCCCGTTGGCGCGTCGGCGCAAAGCCCACCCCGGGGAGGATAACCGAAGGCGACGAGGGACGATGCATGCACATATCCGAGCAAATACCGAGAGGGTCGGGGGGAAGACCGAGAGGCAAGGGGTGTTTAGAGTACCGAGGGAAGTTGCGAAAGGGGCCCGCCCGGACGCTCGCCGCTCGCAGGCGATCCGGCGGGGCGCACGGAGGGCGCCGCCCATCGCCGGAGCTTGCTCGGTCATCTCTGCCGCACGGACACGTAAGCGCCGCCGCGCAAGGTTCGGCCGGCGGGGCGGATGGTTCGCCGCCGCAGGCCTTTCCCGCAGCCGGAACGTGGGCCCGGCGTTGCGCGCCGGCGGGCCGCGCAATCCGCCGGGGCGCACGGCGGGCGCCGCCCGTCGCCGGGGCTTCGCTCGGTCATCTCGGCCGCACGGACACGTGCGCGCAGCCGCGGAAGGTTCGGCCGGCGGGGCGGACGGTTCGCCGACGCAGGCCTCTCCCGCGGCCGGAACGCGGGACCGGCGTTGCGCGCCGGCGGAAGGCGCGATCCGGCAGGGCGCACGGCGGGCGCCGCCCGGGCTTCGCTCGGTCATCTCGGCCGCACGGACACGTGCGCGCCGCCCATCGCCGGGGCTTCGCTCGGTCATCTCGGCCGCGCCGCCACGTGCGCGCCGCCGCGGAAGGCTTGGCCGGCCGGGCGGACGGTTCGCCGCCGCAGGCCTTTCCCGCAGCATGCGCCCCTTCGCCCGAACGACCGCGGGACTCCGGTACGGCCTAGCCGTCGGCCGCCCGGCTGCAAGCCGTCGGGGCCGCTCGATCCCCGTCGCGTGCCGGCCGCCGCTCGGGCCAGCCGGCCGGCTGCCGCACGTAACCTCTGACCTCATCAGCGGTCGATCCGCACCGCGCTGGTCTTCGGTGCGGACCCGTCGGGGCCGTGCCGCGCCGGCCGTCGCATCCGGTTCCGCAGGCGCCGCCCGGTTGCCTCCCGCCCTCGTGCGCTCGCGCCGGCCGGGCGACGCGGTGCCCGCGGGACTCGGGCATGGTTGAGCCGTCGGCCGCCCGGCGGCATGCCGCCGCCGCTCCGCGCCGCGTGCCGGCTGCGCTCCTCCCCGCGCCCGTCCGCGGGCGGGCCCGCCGCCGCTCGCGCCGGCCGGGCGACGCGGTGCCCGCGGGACTCGGGCATGGTTGAGCCGTCGGCCGCCCGGCGGCATGCCGCCGCCGCTCCGCGCCGCGTGCCGGCTGCGCTCCTCCCCGCGCCCGTCCGCGGGCGGGCCCGCCGCCGCTCGCGCCGGCCGGGCGACGCGGTGCCCGCGGGACTCGGGCACGGTTGAGCCGACGGCCGCCCGGCGGCATGCCGCCGCCGCTCCGCGCCGCGTGCCGGCTGCGCTCCTCCCCGCGCCCGTCCGTGGGCGGGCCCGCCGCCGCTCGGCCTAGCCCCCCGGCTGCCGCACGTAACCTGCGACCTCGTCGGCGCTGGATGCGCGTCGTGACAGTTTTCGGTGGGGCGCCGCGGAGGCGCCGGGGGCCCATGCGACGGGCCAGGGGGCGAACGGAGGGCTCGGTCAGCCCTAACAGGGGACCCGCGACAAAGGAGCGGTCGCGCAAAGCTTCGTAAGGGACCCAGACGACGGGCCTACCGATCCGAAGCACCGCGCACGGACGCGCAGCGGGCCCACGACGGGCCGACACGGAAGGCCCGCCGCCAAGGCCGCAAAACCGACAAAGGAACTCACGGGGACGCACCAGAGCGGGCAAAGCTTTCACCGAACGGGACGGGACCGAGCCCCCGCAACAGGCGAGGGCGACGGATCCGACCAAGTAAGGCCGATCCCGCTCCACGCACGCGCGGCCGCAGGAACTTCGTGAGGGACGGGACGACCGGCCGACCGAACCGAAGCGCCGCGCACGGCCGCCGCGAGGGCCGGCCGGAGGCATAGACCGAGCGCCGCGCCAGCGGAAGGAGCGTGCCGGCTCCGTCGGGGACCACCTGCGCACGGTCCGTCCGAGCGAGCCGACGGACCGGCGCGGAAGGCCCGGCGCCGAGCCCGCAAAACCGACAAAGGAACCCACAGGGACGCACCAAAGCGGCCCAAGATTTCACCGAGACGGGACCGAGCCCACGCAACATGCGATGGCGACGGATCGGACCAAGTAAGGCCGATCCAACTCCGCGCGCGCGCGGCCGCGAGCACTTCGTGAGGGACAGGAAGACCGGCCGACCGAACCGAAGCGCCGCGCACGGCCGCCACAAGGGCCGGCTGGAGGCGTAGACCGAGAGCCGCACCAGCGGAAGGAGCGTGCCGGCTCCGTCGTGGGCCAACTCCGCGGGGCCCATCCGAGCGAGCCGACGGGCCGGCGCGGAAGGCCCGGCCGAACCCGCAAAACCGACAAAGGAACCCACAGGGACGCACCAGAGCGGACAAAGATTTCACCGAACAGGACGGGACCGAGCCCACGGAACATGCGAGGGCGAAGGATCGGACCAAGTAAGGCCGATCCAACTCCGCGCGCGCGCGGCCGCAAACACTTCATGAGGGACGGGAAGACCGGCCGACCGATCCGAAGCACCGCGCACGGCCGCCGCAAGGGCCGACCGAAGGAATAGACCGAGCGCCGCACCAGCGGAAGGAGCGTGCCGGCTCCGTCGTGGGCCAACTCCGCGGGGCCCATCCGAGCGAGCCGACGGGCCGGCACGGAAGGCCCGGCCGAACCCGCAAAACCGACAAAGGAACCCACAGGGACGCACCAGAGCGGACAAAGATTTCACCGAACGGGACGGGACCGAGCCCACGCAACATGCGAGGGCGAAGGATCGGACCAAGTAAGGCCGATCCAACTCCGCGCGCGCGCGGCCGCGAAAACTTCGTCAGGGACGGGACGACGGGCCGACCGATCCGAAGCGCCGTGCACGGCCGCCGCAACGGCCGGCCGGAGGCGTAGACCGAGCGCCGCGCCAGCAGAAGGAGCGTGCCGGCTCCGTCGTGGGCCCGCTGCGCGTGGCCCATCCGAGCGAGCCGACGGGCCGAATCCCTCGAGGACGAACGGTGCCGGGCACGCCCGCAGCGAGTGCCCACGGCGGGCTTGTGCGGAGTGGAGCGGAAGGCCCGCCGCGGCGGCAGCAGCCCCCCCTCCCTACCACCCCAGCGGGGCATCCGCCCAAAGCCCACCCCAAGCGTTCCAAAGTACCGAGGAGCGTTGCAAACGGGAACCGC
>NC_143199.1:475000-480000 GCF_051530095.1 Phoenix dactylifera | reverse complement strand
CCGGCTCCCTCGGGGACGAACGGTGCCGGGCGCGCCTGCCGCGAGGCGACGGACTTGTGCGGAGTGGAGCGGAAGTCCCGCCGCGGCAGCAGCAGCCCCCCCTCCCTACCACCCCGGCGGGGCATCCGCCCAAGGCCCACCCCAAGCGTTCCAAAGTACCGAGGAGCGTTGCAAACGGGAACGGCCCGGACACGCGTCCCGGTCTCACGGGATGCGCGTCCCGGTCGCACGGGTCGCGCATCCCGGGAGGGCCGACGGAGGAAGCCGGCGCACGGCCGCCGCGCGGACGGCCGGCGGCGGCGCCCATGCGCCGGGGCCTCGGCGGGCGCGTGCCGGCTCCCTCGGGGACGAACGGTGCCGGGCGCGCCCGCCGCGAGGCGACGGACTTGTGCGGAGTGGAGCGGATGTCCCGCCGCGGCAGCAGCCGCCCCCCCTCCCTACCACCCCGGCGGGGCATCCGCCCAAAGCCCACCCCAAGCGTTCCAAAGTACCGAGGAGCGTTGCAAACGGGAACGGCCCGGACACGCGTCCCGGTCGCACGGGATGCGCGTCCCGGTCGCACGGGTCGCGCGTCCCGGGAGGACAGACCGAGCAAGCCGAGGTGCCGCTCACGGCCGCCGCGAGGGACGTACGGCGCCGGCGCCCGCGCCCCGTGGCACGGCCTAGAGCGTGCCCCCTTGCCACCCCATCGGGGCATCGGCGCAAAGCCCACCGCGGGGTAGATAACCGAAGGCAACGAGGGACGGTGGATGCACATATCCGAGCAGTGGCGATAGGGCCGGAGGGAGCACCGACAGGGCCGTAAGATTTTAAAGTACCGAGGGAATTTGCAAACCGGGCCCGCCCCTCCCCCCGTCCATCGCACGCCGATCGGGGGTCCGGCGCCCCGCGGGGGGCTGCCGGCATGTGCTCCCGGTGCAGGCATCGACGAGCCGCCCGCGACCTCCACTCGGGTCCGAGCCCCCAAGCGCGGATGCCGAAACGCGCCGGCCGCGGCAGCCCCACCCCTGCCACCCCATCGGGGCATCGGCGCAAGGCCCACCCTGGGGTAGATAACCGAAGGCAACGAGGGACGGTGGATGCACATATCCGAGCAATAGCGATAGGGCCGGAGCGAAGACCGAGGGGGTCGGGGGGTTTTAATGTTCCGAGGGAAGTTGGAAACGGGGCCCGCCCGGACGCCCGTCCCTCGCACGCCGATCGGGGGTCCCGCACCCCGCGGGGGGCTGCCGGCATGCGCCCCTAGTACAAGCATCGACGAGTCGCCCGCGACCTCCACTCGGATCCGGCGGCGCACGCGCGGATGGCGAAACGCGGCGGCCGCGGCTGCAGCCCCCCTACCACCCCGTTGGCGCGTCGGCGCAAAGCCCACCCCGGGGAGGATAACCGAAGGCGACGAGGGACGATGCATGCACATATCCGAGCAAATACCGAGAGGGTCGGGGGGAAGACCGAGAGGCAAGGGGTGTTTAGAGTACCGAGGGAAGTTGCGAAAGGGGCCCGCCCGGACGCTCGCCGCTCGCACGCGGATCGGGGGTCCGGCGTTGCGCGCCGCCGGCCAGCGCGATCCGGCGGGGCGCACGGAGGGCGCCGCCCATCGCCGGAGCTTGCTCGGTCATCTCTGCCGCACGGACACGTAAGCGCCGCCGCGCAAGGTTCGGCCGGCGGGGCGGACGGTTCGCCGCCGCAGGCCTTTCCTGCAGCCGGAACGTGGGCCCGGCGTTGCGCGCCGGCGGGCCGCGCAATCCGCCGGGGCGCACGGCGGGCGCCGCCCGTCGCCGGGGCTTCGCTCGGTCATCTCGGCCGCACGGACACGTGCGCGCAGCCGCGGAAGATTCGGCCGGCGGGGCGGACGGTTCGCCGACGCAGGCCTCTCCCGCGGCCAGAACGCGGGACCGGCGTTGCGCGCCGGCGGAAGGCGCGATCCGGCAGGGCGCACGGCGGGCGCCGCCCGGGCTTCGCTCGGTCATCTCGGCCGCACGGACACGTGCGCGCCGCCCATCGCCGGGGCTTCGCTCGGTCATCTCGGCCGCGCCGCCACGTGCGCGCCGCCGCGGAAGGCTTGGCCGGCCGGGCGGACGGTTCGCCGCCGCAGGCCTTTCCCGCAGCATGCGCCCCTTCGCCCGAACGACCGCGGGACTCCGGTACGGCCTAGCCGTCGGCCGCCCGGCTGCAAGCCGTCGGGGCCGCTCGATCCCCGTCGCGTGCCGGCCGCCGCTCGGGCCAGCCGGCCGGCTGCCGCACGTAACCTCTGACCTCATCAGCGGTCGATCCGCACCGCGCTGGTCTTCGGTGCGGACCCGTCGGGGCCGTGCCGCGCCGGCCGTCGCATCCGGTTCCGCAGGCGCCGCCCGGTTGCCTCCCGCCCTCGTGCGCTCGCGCCGGCCGGGCGACGCGGTGCCCGCGGGACTCGGGCATGGTTGAGCCGTCGGCCGCCCGGCGGCATGCCGCCGCCGCTCCGCGCCGCGTGCCGGCTGCGCTCCTCCCCGCGCCCGTCCGCGGGCGGGCCCGCCGCCGCTCGCGCCGGCCGGGCGACGCGGTGCCCGCGGGACTCGGGCATGGTTGAGCCGTCGGCCGCCCGGCGGCATGCCGCCGCCGCTCCGCGCCGCGTGCCGGCTGCGCTCCTCCCCGCGCCCGTCCGCGGGCGGGCCCGCCGCCGCTCGCGCCGGCCGGGCGACGCGGTGCCCGCGGGACTCGGGCACGGTTGAGCCGACGGCCGCCCGGCGGCATGCCGCCGCCGCTCCGCGCCGCGTGCCGGCTGCGCTCCTCCCCGCGCCCGTCCGTGGGCGGGCCCGCCGCCGCTCGGCCTAGCCCCCCGGCTGCCGCACGTAACCTGCGACCTCGTCGGCGCTGGATGCGCGTCGTGACAGTTTTCGGTGGGGCGCCGCGGAGGCGCCGGGGGCCCATGCGACGGGCCAGGGGGCGAACGGAGGGCTCGGTCAGCCCTAACAGGGGACCGGCGACAAAGGAGCGGTCGCGCAAAGCTTCGTAAGGGACCCAGACGACGGGCCTACCGATCCGAAGCACCGCGCACGGACGCGCAGCGGGCCCACGACGGGCCGACACGGAAGGCCCGCCGCCAAGGCCGCAAAACCGACAAAGGAACCCACGGGGACGCACCAGAGCGGGCAAAGCTTTCACCGAACGGGACGGGACCGAGCCCCCGCAACAGGCGAGGGCGACGGATCCGACCAAGTAAGGCCGATCCCGCTCCACGCACGCGCGGCCGCAGGAACTTCGTGAGGGACGGGACGACCGGCCGACCGAACCGAAGCGCCGCGCACGGCCGCCGCGAGGGCCGGCCGGAGGCATAGACCGAGCGCCGCGCCAGCGGAAGGAGCGTGCCGGCTCCGTCGGGGACCACCTGCGCACGGTCCGTCCGAGCGACGACGGACCGGCGCGGAAGGCCCGGCGCCGAGCCCGCAAAACCGACAAAGGAACCCACAGGGACGCACCAAAGCGGCCCAAGATTTCACCGAGACGGGACCGAGCCCACGCAACATGCGATGGCGACGGATCGGACCAAGTAAGGCCGATCCAACTCCGCGCGCGCGCGGCCGCGAGCACTTCGTGAGGGACAGGAAGACCGGCCGACCGAACCGAAGCGCCGCGCACGGCCGCCACAAGGGCCGGCTGGAGGCGTAGACCGAGAGCCGCACCAGCGGAAGGAGCGTGCCGGCTCCGTCGTGGGCCAACTCCGCGGGGCCCATCCGAGCGAGCCGACGGGCCGGCGCGGAAGGCCCGGCCGAACCCGCAAAACCGACAAAGGAACCCACAGGGACGCACCAGAGCGGACAAAGATTTCACCGAACAGGACGGGACCGAGCCCACGGAACATGCGAGGGCGAAGGATCGGACCAAGTAAGGCCGATCCAACTCCGCGCGCGCGCGGCCGCGAACACTTCATGAGGGACGGGAAGACCGGCCGACCGATCCGAAGCACCGCGCACGGCCGCCGCAAGGGCCGACCGAAGGAATAGACCGAGCGCCGCACCAGCGGAAGGAGCGTGCCGGCTCCGTCGTGGGCCAACTCCGCGGGGCCCATCCGAGCGAGCCGACGGGCCGGCACGGAAGGCCCGGCCGAACCCGCAAAACCGACAAAGGAACCCACAGGGACGCACCAGAGCGGACAAAGATTTCACCGATCGGGACGGGACCGAGCCCACGCAAGATGCGAGGGCGAAGGATCGGACCAAGTAAGGCCGATCCAACTCCGCGCGCGCGCGGCCGCGAAAACTTCGTCAGGGACGGGACGACGGGCCGACCGATCCGAAGCGCCGTGCACGGCCGCCGCAACGGCCGGCCGGAGGCGTAGACCGAGCGCCGCGCCAGCAGAAGGAGCGTGCCGGCTCCGTCGTGGGCCCGCTGCGCGTGGCCCATCCGAGCGAGCCGACGGGCCGAATCCCTCGAGGACGAACGGTGCCGGGCACGCCCGCAGCGAGTGCCCACGGCGGGCTTGTGCGGAGTGGAGCGGAAGGCCCGCCGCGGCGGCAGCAGCCCCCCCTCCCTACCACCCCAGCGGGGCATCCGCCCAAAGCCCACCCCAAGCGTTCCAAAGTACCGAGGAGCGTTGCAAACGGGAACCGCCCGGACATGCGTCCCGGTCGCACGGGATGCGCGTCCCGGTCGCACGGGTCGCGCGTCCCGGGAGGGCCGACGGAGGAAGCCGAAGTGCCGTGCGCGGCCGCCGCGACGGCCGGACGGCGGCGGCGCCCGTGCGCCGCGGCAAAGGCGGGAGCGGCCCGGCTCCGTCCGGGGCGCCGCGAGCTTCGGTCGAACCTTTGCCGTGACTCTTCGCAATAGGCCAAGCCCATTCACACTTGGCCAAGCCTAGGCCAAGCCAAGGCCTCCAATGCTTGGCCAAGTGCCTCCAAGGTCGGCCAAGACGGTGCCCAGCGTGCCAAAGCCATGGCATGCCCATGCGCGGCCCAAGCCGCGCCCATGAGCCCCAGCCGCACGCGGCCGCGCGCGCCCGCGCCCAGGCCACGGCCGCGCTGCGC
>NC_143199.1:462500-465000 GCF_051530095.1 Phoenix dactylifera | reverse complement strand
GCCGCGAGGCGACGGACTTGTGCGGAGTGGAGCGGAAGTCCCGCCGCGGCAGCAGCCGCCCCCCCTCCCTACCACCCCGGCGGGGCATCCGCCCAAAGCCCACCCCAAGCGTTCCAAAGTACCGAGGAGCGTTGCAAACGGGAACGGCCCGGACACGCGTCCCGGTCGCACGGGATGCGCGTCCCGGTCGCACGGGTCGCGCGTCCCGGGAGGACAGACCGAGCAAGCCGAGGTGCCGCTCACGGCCGCCGCGAGGGACGTACGGCGCCGGCGCCCGCGCCCCGTGGCACGGCCTAGAGCGTGCCCCCCTGCCACCCCATCGGGGCATCGGCGCAAAGCCCACCGCGGGGTAGATAACCGAAGGCAACGAGGGACGGTGGATGCACATATCCGAGCAGTGGCGATAGGGCCGGAGGGAGCACCGACAGGGCCGTGAGATTTTAAAGTACCGAGGGAATTTGCAAACCGGGCCCGCCCCTCCCCCCGTCCATCGCACGCCGATCGGGGGTCCGGCGCCCCGCGGGGGGCTGCCGGCATGCGCTCCCGGTGCAGGCATCGACGAGCCGCCCGCGACCTCCACTCGGGTCCGAGCCCCCAAGCGCGGATGCCGAAACGCGCCGGCCGCGGCAGCCCCACCCCTGCCACCCCATCGGGGCATCGGCGCAAGGCCCACCCTGGGGTAGATAACCGAAGGCAACGAGGGACGGTGGATGCACATATCCGAGCAATAGCGATAGGGCCGGAGCGAAGACCGAGGGGGTCGGGGGGTTTTAATGTTCCGAGGGAAGTTGGAAACGGGGCCCGCCCGGACGCCCGTCCCTCGCACGCCGATCGGGGGTCCCGCACCCCGCGGGGGGCTGCCGGCATGCGCCCCTAGTACAAGCATCGACGAGTCGCCCGCGACCTCCACTCGGATCCGGCGGCGCACGCGCGGATGGCGAAACGCGGCGGCCGCGGCTGCAGCCCCCCTACCACCCCGTTGGCGCGTCGGCGCAAAGCCCACCCCGGGGAGGATAACCGAAGGCGACGAGGGACGATGCATGCACATATCCGAGCAAATACCGAGAGGGTCGGGGGGAAGACCGAGAGGCAAGGGGTGTTTAGAGTACCGAGGGAAGTTGCGAAAGGGGCCCGCCCGGACGCTCGCCGCTCGCAGGCGATCCGGCGGGGCGCACGGAGGGCGCCGCCCATCGCCGGAGCTTGCTCGGTCATCTCTACCGCACGGACACGTAAGCGCCGCCGCGCAAGGTTCGGCCGGCGGGGCGGACGGGTCGCCGGAGGGCGCCGCCCGTCGCCGGGGCTTCGCTCGGTCATCTCGGCCGCACGGACACGTGCGCGCAGCCGCGGAAGGTTCGGCCGGCGAGGCGGACGGTTCGCCGACGCAGGCCTCTCCCGCGGCCGGAACGCGGGACCGGCGTTGCGCGCCGGCGGAAGGCGCGATCCGGCAGGGCGCACGGCGGGCGCCGCCCGGGCTTCGCTCGGTCATCTCGGCTGCACGGACACGTGCGCGCCGCCCATCGCCGGGGCTTCGCTCGGTCATCTCGGCCGCGCCGCCACGTGCGCGCCGCCGCGGAAGGCTTGGCCGGCCGGGCGGACGGTTCGCCGCCGCAGGCCTTTCCCGCAGCATGCGCCCCTTCGCCCGAACGACCGCGGGACTCCGGTACGGCCTAGCCGTCGGCCGCCCGGCTGCAAGCCGTCGGGGCCGCTCGATCCCCGTCGCGTGCCGGCCGCCGCTCGGGCCAGCCGGCCGGCTGCCGCACGTAACCTCTGACCTCATCAGCGGTCGATCCGCACCGCGCTGGTCTTCGGTGCGGACCCGTCGGGGCCGTGCCGCGCCGGCCGTCGCATCCGGTTCCGCAGGCGCCGCCCGGTTGCCTCCCGCCCTCGTGCGCTCGCGCCGGCCGGGCGACGCGGTGCCCGCGGGACTCGGGCATGGTTGAGCCGTCGGCCGCTCGGCGGCATGCCGCCGCCGCTCCGCGCCGCGTGCCGGCTGCGCTCCTCCCCGCGCCCGTCCGCGGGCGGGCCCGCCGCCGCTCGCGCCGGCCGGGCGACGCGGTGCCCGCGGGACTCGGGCATGGTTGAGCCGTCGGCCGCCCGGCGGCATGCCGCCGCCGCTCCGCGCCGCGTGCCGGCTGCGCTCCTCCCCGCGCCCGTCCGCGGGCGGGCCCGCCGCCGCTCGCGCCGGCCGGGCGACGCGGTGCCCGCGGGACTCGGGCACGGTTGAGCCGACGGCCGCCCGGCGGCATGCCGCCGCCGCTCCGCGCCGCGTGCCGGCTGCGCTCCTCCCCGCGCCCGTCCGTGGGCGGGCCCGCCGCCGCTCGGCCTAGCCCCCCGGCTGCCGCACGTAACCTGCGACCTCGTCGGCGCTGGATGCGCGTCGTGACAGTTTTCGGTGGGGCGCCGCGGAGGCGCCGGGGGCCCATGCGACGGGCCAGGGGGCGAACGGAGGGCTCGGTCAGCCCTAACAGGGGACCGGCGACAAAGGAGCGGTCGCGCAAAG
>NC_143199.1:447500-452500 GCF_051530095.1 Phoenix dactylifera | reverse complement strand
AAGGCCCGCCCAGGCAGGACACACCCCCTTACCTCCCCAGCGGGGCATCCTCCGAAGGCCCACCCCAAGGGCTCCAGCGAATCGAGGAGCATTGCACACGGAAACGGCCCGGACGCGAGTCCCGGTCGCACGGGGTGCGCATCCGGAACGTCCGGGACGCGCTTCCCGGGAGGGCCGATGGAGGGAGCTGAAGTGGCGCACGGCCGCCGGGCACGGACGGCCGAAGGCAGCGCCCGTGCGCCGGGAAGTCGGCAGGCGCGTGCCGGCTCCGTCGGGGACGAAATGTGCCGGGCAAGTCCGCCGCGAGGCAACGGTCCTGTGCGGAGTGGAGCGGAAGGCCCGCCGCGGCGGCAGCAGACCCCCCCTCCCTACCACCCCGGCGGGGCATCCGCCCAAAGCCCACCCCAAGCGTTCCAAAGTACCGAGGAGCGTTGCAAACGGGAACGGCCCGGACACGCGACCCGGTCGCACGGGATGCGCGTCCCGGTCGCACGGGTCGCGCGTCCCGGGAGGGCCGACGGACGAAGCCGAAGTGGCGCACGGCCGCCGCGCACGGACGGCCGGCGGCGGCGCCCGTGCGCCGGAAAGTCGTCGGGCGCGCGACGGCTCCGTCGGGGACGAACGGTGCCGGGCACGACCGCCGCGAGGCAACGGACTTGTGCGGAGGGGGGCGGAAGGCCCGCCGCGGCGGCGCCAGCCCCCCCTCCCTACCACCCCGACGGGGCATCCGCCCAAAGCCCACCCCAAGCGTTCCAAAGTACCGAGGAGCGTTGCAAACGGGAACCGCCCGGACACGCGTCCCGGTCGCACGGGATGCGCGTCCCGGTCGCACGGGTCGCGCGTCCCGGGAGGGCCGACGGAGGAAGCCGGCGCACGGCCGCCGCGCGGACGGCCGGCGGGGGCGCCCATGCGCCGGGGCCTCGGCGGGCGCGGGCCGGCTCCCTCGGGGACGAACGGTGCCGGGCCCGCCCGCCGCGAGGCGACGGACTTGTGCGGAGTGGAGCGGAAGTCCCGCCGCGGCAGCAGCAGCCCCCCCTCCCTACCACCCCGGCGGGGCATCCGCCCAAGGCCCACCCCAAGCGTTCCAAAGTACCGAGGAGCGTTGCAAACGGGAACGGCCCGGACACGCGTCCCGGTCTCACGGGATGCGCGTCCCGGTCGCACGGGTCGCGCATCCCGGGAGGGCCGACGGAGGAAGCCGGCGCACGGCCGCCGCGCGGACGGCCGGCGGCGGCGCCCATGCGCCGGGGCCTCGGCGGGCGCGTGCCGGCTCCCTCGGGGACGAACGGTGCCGGGCGCGCCCGCCGCGAGGCGACGGACTTGTGCGGAGTGGAGCGGAAGTCCCGCCGCGGCAGCAGCCGCCCCCCCTCCCTACCACCCCGGCGGGGCATCCGCCCAAAGCCCACCCCAAGCGTTCCAAAGTACCGAGGAGCGTTGCAAACGGGAACGGCCCGGACACGCGTCCCGGTCGCACGGGATGCGCGTCCCGGTCGCACGGGTCGCGCGTCCCGGGAGGACAGACCGAGCAAGCCGAGGTGCCGCTCACGGCCGCCGCGAGGGACGTACGGCGCCGGCGCCCGCGCCCCGTGGCACGGCCTAGAGCGTGCCCCCCTGCCACCCCATCGGGGCATCGGCGCAAAGCCCACCGCGGGGTAGATAACCGAAGGCAACGAGGGACGGTGGATGCACATATCCGAG
This sequence comes from Phoenix dactylifera, assembly GCF_051530095.1. Taxonomy (NCBI): domain Eukaryota; kingdom Viridiplantae; phylum Streptophyta; class Magnoliopsida; order Arecales; family Arecaceae; genus Phoenix; species Phoenix dactylifera. Next base: position 450,802 of record NC_143199.1, on the reverse strand, counting down.
CAGTGGCGATAGGGCCGGAGGGAGGACCGACAGGGCCGTGAGATTTTAAAGTACCGAGGGAATTTGCAAACCGGGCCCGCCCCTCCCCCCGTCCATCGCACGCCGATCGGGGGTCCGGCGCCCCGCGGGGGGCTTCCGGCATGCGCTCCCGGTGCAGGCATCGACGAGCCGCCCGCGACCTCCACTCGGGTCCGAGCCCCCAAGCGCGGATGCCGAAACGCGCCGGCCGCGGCAGCCCCACCCCTGCCACCCCATCGGGGCATCGGCGCAAGGCCCACCCTGGGGTAGATAACCGAAGGCAACGAGGGACGGTGGATGCACATATCCGAGCAATAGCGATAGGGCCGGAGCGAAGACCGAGGGGGTCGGGGGGTTTTAATGTTCCGAGGGAAGTTGGAAACGGGGCCCGCCCGGACGCCCGTCCCTCGCACGCCGATCGGGGGTCCCGCACCCCGCGGGGGGCTGCCGGCATGCGCCCCTAGTACAAGCATCGACGAGTCGCCCGCGACCTCCACTCGGATCCGGCGGCGCACGCGCGGATGGCGAAACGCGGCGGCCGCGGCTGCAGCCCCCCTACCACCCCGTTGGCGCGTCGGCGCAAAGCCCACCCCGGGGAGGATAACCGAAGGCGACGAGGGACGATGCATGCACATATCCGAGCAAATACCGAGAGGGTCGGGGGGAAGACCGAGAGGCAAGGGGTGTTTAGAGTACCGAGGGAAGTTGCGAAAGGGGCCCGCCCGGACGCTCGCCGCTCGCACGCGGATCGGGGGTCCGGCGTTGCGCGCCGCCGGCCAGCGCGATCCGGCGGGGCGCACGGAGGGCGCCGCCCATCGCCGGAGCTTGCTCGGTCATCTCTGCCGCACGGACACGTAAGCGCCGCCGCGCAAGGTTCGGCCGGCGGGGCGGACGGTTCGCCGCCGCAGGCCTTTCCCGCAGCCGGAACGTGGGCCCGGCGTTGCGCGCCGGCGGGCCGCGCAATCCGCCGGGGCGCACGGCGGGCGCCGCCCGTCGCCGGGGCTTCGCTCGGTCATCTCGGCCGCACGGACACGTGCGCGCAGCCGCGGAAGGTTCGGCCGGCGGGGCGGACGGTTCGCCGACGCAGGCCTCTCCCGCGGCCGGAACGCGGGACCGGCGTTGCGCGCCGGCGGAAGGCGCGATCCGGCAGGGCGCACGGCGGGCGCCGCCCGGGCTTCGCTCGGTCATCTCGGCCGCACGGACACGTGCGCGCCGCCCATCGCCGGGGCTTCGCTCGGTCATCTCGGCCGCGCCGCCACGTGCGCGCCGCCGCGGAAGGCTTGGCCGGCCGGGCGGACGGTTCGCCGCCGCAGGCCTTTCCCGCAGCATGCGCCCCATCGCCCGAACGACCGCGGGACTCCGGTACGGCCTAGCCGTCGGCCGCCCGGCTGCAAGCCGTCGGGGCCGCTCGATCCCCGTCGCGTGCCGGCCGCCGCTCGGGCCAGCCGGCCGGCTGCCGCACGTAACCTCTGACCTCATCAGCGGTCGATCCGCACCGCGCTGGTCTTCGGTGCGGACCCGTCGGGGCCGTGCCGCGCCGGCCGTCGCATCCGGTTCCGCAGGCGCCGCCCGGTTGCCTCCCGCCCTCGTGCGCTCGCGCCGGCCGGGCGACGCGGTGCCCGCGGGACTCGGGCATGGTTGAGCCGTCGGCCGCCCGGCGGCATGCCGCCGCCGCTCCGCGCCGCGTGCCGGCTGCGCTCCTCCCCGCGCCCGTCCGCGGGCGGGCCCGCCGCCGCTCGCGCCGGCCGGGCGACGCGGTGCCCGCGGGACTCGGGCATGGTTGAGCCGTCGGCCGCCCGGCGGCATGCCGCCGCCGCTCCGCGCCGCGTGCCGGCTGCGCTCCTCCCCGCGCCCGTCCGCGGGCGGGCCCGCCGCCGCTCGCGCCGGCCGGGCGACGCGGTGCCCGCGGGACTCGGGCACGGTTGAGCCGACGGCCGCCCGGCGGCATGCCGCCGCCGCTCCGCGCCGCGTGCCGGCTGCGCTCCTCCCCGCGCCCGTCCGTGGGTGGGCCCGCCGCCGCTCGGCCTAGCCCCCCGGCTGCCGCACGTAACCTGCGACCTCGTCGGCGCTGGATGCGCGTCGTGACAGTTTTCGGTGGGGCGCCGCAGAGGCGCCGGGGGCCCATGCGACGGGCCAGGGGGCGAACGGAGGGCTCGGTCAGCCCTAACAGGGGACCGGCGACAAAGGAGCGGTCGCGCAAAGCTTCGTAAGGGACCCAGACGACGGGCCGACCGATCCGAAGCACCGCGCACGGACGCGCAGCGGGCCCACGACGGGCCGACACGGAAGGCCCGCCGCCAAGGCCGCAAAACCGACAAAGGAACCCACGGGGACGCACCAGAGCGGGCAAAGCTTTCACCGAACGGGACGGGACCGAGCCCCCGCAACAGGCGAGGGCGACGGATCCGACCAAGTAAGGCCGATCCCGCTCCACGCACGCGCGGCCGCAGGAACTTCGTGAGGGACGGGACGACCGGCCGACCGAACCGAAGCGCCGCGCACGGCCGCCGCGAGGGCCGGCCGGAGGCATAGACCGAGCGCCGCGCCAGCGGAAGGAGCGTGCCGGCTCCGTCGGGGACCACCTGCGCACGGTCCGTCCGAGCGAGCCGACGGACCGGCGCGGAAGGCCCGGCGCCGAGCCCGCAAAACCGACAAAGGAACCCACAGGGACGCACCAAAGCGGCCCAAGATTTCACCGAGATGGGACCGAGCGCACGCAACATGCGATGGCGACGGATCGGACCAAGTAAGGCCGATCCAACTCCGCGCGCGCGCGGCCGCGAGCACTTCGTGAGGGACAGGAAGACCGGCCGACCGAACCGAAGCGCCGCGCACGGCCGCCACAAGGGCCGGCTGGAGGCGTAGACCGAGAGCCGCACCAGCGGAAGGAGCGTGCCGGCTCCGTCGTGGGCCAACTCCGCGGGGCCCATCCGAGCGAGCCGACGGGCCGGCGCGGAAGGCCCGGCCGAACCCGCAAAACCGACAAAGGAACCCACAGGGACGCACCAGAGCGGACAAAGATTTCACCGAACAGGACGGGACCGAGCCCACGGAACATGCGAGGGCGAAGGATCGGACCAAGTAAGGCCGATCCAACTCCGCGCGCGCGCGGCCGCGAACACTTCATGAGGGACGGGAAGACCGGCCGACCGATCCGAAGCACCGCGCACGGCCGCCGCAAGGGCCGACCGAAGGAATAGACCGAGCGCCGCACCAGCGGAAGGAGCGTGCCGGCTCCGTCGTGGGCCAACTCCGCGGGGCCCATCCGAGCGAGCCGACGGGCC
>NC_143199.1:432500-437500 GCF_051530095.1 Phoenix dactylifera | reverse complement strand
GGAACCGCCCGGACACGCGTCCCGGTCGCACGGGATGCGCGTCCCGGTCGCACGGGTCGCGCGTCCCGGGAGGGCCGACGGAGGAAGCCGGCGCACGGCCGCCGCGCGGACGGCCGGCGGGGGCGCCCATGCGCCGGGGCCTCGGCGGGCGCGGGCCGGCTCCCTCGGGGACGAACGGTGCCGGGCCCGCCCGCCGCGAGGCGACGGACTTGTGCGGAGTGGAGCGGAAGTCCCGCCGCGGCAGCAGCAGCCCCCCCTCCCTACCACCCCGGCGGGGCATCCGCCCAAGGCCCACCCCAAGCGTTCCAAAGTACCGAGGAGCGTTGCAAACGGGAACGGCCCGGACACGCGTCCCGGTCTCACGGGATGCGCGTCCCGGTCGCACGGGTCGCGCATCCCGGGAGGGCCGACGGAGGAAGCCGGCGCACGGCCGCCGCGCGGACGGCCGGCGGCGGCGCCCATGTGCCGGGGCCTCGGCGGGCGCGTGCCGGCTCCCTCGGGGACGAACGGTGCCGGGCGCGCCCGCCGCGAGGCGACGGACTTGTGCGGAGTGGAGCGGAAGTCCCGCCGCGGCAGCAGCAGCCCCCCCTCCCTACCACCCCGGCGGGGCATCCGCCCAAGGCCCACCCCAAGCGTTCCAAAGTACCGAGGAGCGTTGCAAACGGGAACGGCCCGGACACGCGTCCCGGTCTCACGGGATGCGCGTCCCGGTCGCACGGGTCGCGCATCCCGGGAGGGCCGACGGAGGAAGCCGGCGCACGGCCGCCGCGCGGACGGCCGGCGGCGGCGCCCATGCGCCGGGGCCTCGGCGGGCGCGTGCCGGCTCCCTCGGGGACGAACGGTGCCGGGCGCGCCCGCCGCGAGGCGACGGACTTGTGCGGAGTGGAGCGGAAGTCCCGCCGCGGCAGCAGCCGCCCCCCCTCCCTACCACCCCGGCGGGGCATCCGCCCAAAGCCCACCCCAAGCGTTCCAAAGTACCGAGGAGCGTTGCAAACGGGAACGGCCCGGACACGCGTCCCGGTCGCACGGGATGCGCGTCCCGGTCGCACGGGTCGCGCGTCCCGGGAGGACAGACCGAGCAAGCCGAGGTGCCGCTCACGGCCGCCGCGAGGGACGTACGGCGCCGGCGCCCGCGCCCCGTGGCACGGCCTAGAGCGTGCCCCCCTGCCACCCCATCGGGGCATCGGCGCAAAGCCCACCGCGGGGTAGATAACCGAAGGCAACGAGGGACGGTGGATGCACATATCCGAGCAGTGGCGATAGGGCCGGAGGGAGCACCGACAGGGCCGTGAGATTTTAAAGTACCGAGGGAATTTGCAAACCGGGCCCGCCCCTCCCCCCGTCCATCGCACGCCGATCGGGGGTCCGGCGCCCCGCGGGGGGCTGCCGGCATGCGCTCCCGGTGCAGGCATCGACGAGCCGCCCGCGACCTCCACTCGGGTCCGAGCCCCCAAGCGCGGATGCCGAAACGCGCCGGCCGCGGCAGCCCCACCCCTGCCACCCCATCGGGGCATCGGCGCAAGGCCCACCCTGGGGTAGATAACCGAAGGCAACGAGGGACGGTGGATGCACATATCCGAGCAATAGCGATAGGGCCGGAGCGAAGACCGAGGGGGTCGGGGGGTTTTAATGTTCCGAGGGAAGTTGGAAACGGGGCCCGCCCGGACGCCCGTCCCTCGCACGCCGATCGGGGGTCCCGCACCCCGCGGGGGGCTGCCGGCATGCGCCCCTAGTACAAGCATCGACGAGTCGCCCGCGACCTCCACTCGGATCCGGCGGCGCACGCGCGGATGGCGAAACGCGGCGGCCGCGGCTGCAGCCCCCCTACCACCCCGTTGGCGCGTCGGCGCAAAGCCCACCCCGGGGAGGATAACCGAAGGCGACGAGGGACGATGCATGCACATATCCGAGCAAATACCGAGAGGGTCGGGGGGAAGACCGAGAGGCAAGGGGTGTTTAGAGTACCGAGGGAAGTTGCGAAAGGGGCCCGCCCGGACGCTCGCCGCTCGCACGCGGATCGGGGGTCCGGCGTTGCGCGCCGCCGGCCAGCGCGATCCGGCGGGGCGCACGGAGGGCGCCGCCCATCGCCGGAGCTTGCTCGGTCATCTCTGCCGCACGGACACGTAAGCGCCGCCGCGCAAGGTTCGGCCGGCGGGGCGGACGGTTCGCCGCCGCAGGCCTTTCCCGCAGCCGGAACGTGGGCCCGGCGTTGCGCGCCGGCGGGCCGCGCAATCCGCCGGGGCGCACGGCGGGCGCCGCCCGTCGCCGGGGCTTCGCTCGGTCATCTCGGCCGCACGGACACGTGCGCGCAGCCGCGGAAGGTTCGGCCGGCGGGGCGGACGGTTCGCCGACGCAGGCCTCTCCCGCGGCCGGAACGCGGGACCGGCGTTGCGCGCCGGCGGAAGGCGCGATCCGGCAGGGCGCACGGCGGGCGCCGCCCGGGCTTCGCTCGGTCATCTCGGCCGCACGGACACGTGCGCGCCGCCCATCGCCGGGGCTTCGCTCGGTCATCTCGGCCGCGCCGCCACGTGCGCGCCGCCGCGGAAGGCTTGGCCGGCCGGGCGGACGGTTCGCCGCCGCAGGCCTTTCCCGCAGCATGCGCCCCTTCGCCCGAACGACCGCGGGACTCCGGTACGGCCTAGCCGTCGGCCGCCCGGCTGCAAGCCGTCGGGGCCGCTCGATCCCCGTCGCGTGCCGGCCGCCGCTCGGGCCAGCCGGCCGGCTGCCGCACGTAACCTCTGACCTCATCAGCGGTCGATCCGCACCGCGCTGGTCTTCGGTGCGGACCCGTCGGGGCCGTGCCGCGCCGGCCGTCGCATCCGGTTCCGCAGGCGCCGCCCGGTTGCCTCCCGCCCTCGTGCGCTCGCGCCGGCCGGGCGACGCGGTGCCCGCGGGACTCGGGCATGGTTGAGCCGTCGGCCGCCCGGCGGCATGCCGCCGCCGCTCCGCGCCGCGTGCCGGCTGCGCTCCTCCCCGCGCCCGTCCGCGGGCGGGCCCGCCGCCGCTCGCGCCGGCCGGGCGACGCGGTGCCCGCGGGACTCGGGCATGGTTGAGCCGTCGGCCGCCCGGCGGCATGCCGCCGCCGCTCCGCGCCGCGTGCCGGCTGCGCTCCTCCCCGCGCCCGTCCGCGGGCGGGCCCGCCGCCGCTCGCGCCGGCCGGGCGACGCGGTGCCCGCGGGACTCGGGCACGGTTGAGCCGACGGCCGCCCGGCGGCATGCCGCCGCCGCTCCACGCCGCGTGCCGGCTGCGCTCCTCCCCGCGCCCGTCCGTGGGTGGGCCCGCCGCCGCTCGGCCTAGCCCCCCGGCTGCCGCACGTAACCTGCGACCTCGTCGGCGCTGGATGCGCGTCGTGACAGTTTTCGGTGGGGCGCCGCGGAGGCGCCGGGGGCCCATGCGACGGGCCAGGGGGCGAACGGAGGGCTCGGTCTGCCCTAACAGGGGACCGGCGACAAAGGAGCGGTCGCGCAAAGCTTCGTAAGGGACCCAGACGACGGGCCGACCGATCCGAAGCACCGCGCACGGACGCGCAGCGGGCCCACGACGGGCCGACACGGAAGGCCCGCCGCCAAGGCCGCAAAACCGACAAAGGAACCCACGGGGACGCACCAGAGCGGGCAAAGCTTTCACCGAACGGGACGGGACCGAGCCCCCGCAACAGGCGAGGGCGACGGATCCGACCAAGTAAGGCCGATCCCGCTCCACGCACGCGCGGCCGCAGGAACTTCGTGAGGGACGGGACGACCGGCCGACCGAACCGAAGCGCCGCGCACGGCCGCCGCGAGGGCCGGCCGGAGGCATAGACCGAGCGCCGCGCCAGCGGAAGGAGCGTGCCGGCTCCGTCGGGGACCACCTGCGCACGGTCCGTCCGAGCGAGCCGACGGACCGGCGCGGAAGGCCCGGCGCCGAGCCCGCAAAACCGACAAAGGAACCCACAGGGACGCACCAAAGCGGCCCAAGATTTCACCGAGACGGGACCGAGCCCACGCAACATGCGATGGCGACGGATCGGACCAAGTAAGGCCGATCCAACTCCGCGCGCGCGCGGCCGCGAGCACTTCGTGAGGGACAGGAAGACCGGCCGACCGAACCGAAGCGCCGCGCACGGCCGCCACAAGGGCCGGCTGGAGGCATAGACCGAGAGCCGCACCAGCGGAAGGAGCGTGCCGGCTCCGTCGTGGGCCAACTCCGCGGGGCCCATCCGAGCGAGCCGACGGGCCGGCGCGGAAGGCCCGGCCGAACCCGCAAAACCGACAAAGGAACCCACAGGGACGCACCAGAGCGGACAAAGATTTCACCGAACAGGACGGGACCGAGCCCACGGAACATGCGAGGGCGAAGGATCGGACCAAGTAAGGCCGATCCAACTCCGCGCGCGCGCGGCCGCGAACACTTCATGAGGGACGGGAAGACCGGCCGACCGATCCGAAGCACCGCGCACGGCCGCCGCAAGGGCCGACCGAAGGAATAGACCGAGCGCCGCACCAGCGGAAGGAGCGTGCCGGCTCCGTCGTGGGCCAACTCCGCGGGGCCCATCCGAGCGAGCCGACGGGCCGGCACGGAAGGCCCGGCCGAACCCGCAAAACTGACAAAGGAACCCACAGGGACGCACCAGAGCGGACAAAGATTTCACCGAACGGGACGGGACCGAGCCCACGCAACATGCGAGGGCGAAGGATCGGACCAAGTAAGGCCGATCCAACTCCGCGCGCGCGCGGCCGCGAAAACTTCGTCAGGGACGGGACGACGGGCCGACCGATCCGAAGCGCCGTGCACGGCCGCCGCAACGGCCGGCCGGAGGCGTAGACCGAGCGCCGCGCCAGCAGAAGGAGCGTGCCGGCTCCGTCGTGGGCCCGCTGCGCGTGGCCCATCCGAGCGAGCCGACGGGCCGAATCCCTCGAGGACGAACGGTGCCGGGCACGCCCACAGCGAGTGCCCACGGCGGGCTTGTGCGGAGTGGAGCGGAAGGCCCGCCGCGGCGGCAGCAGCCCCCCCTCCCTAC
>NC_143199.1:417500-422500 GCF_051530095.1 Phoenix dactylifera | reverse complement strand
CGGAGGAAGCCGGCGCACGGCCGCCGCGCGGACGGCCGGCGGCGGCGCCCATGCGCCGGGGCCTCGGCGGGCGCGTGCCGGCTCCCTCGGGGACGAACGGTGCCGGGCGCGCCCGCCGCGAGGCGACGGACTTGTGCGGAGTGGAGCGGAAGTCCCGCCGCGGCAGCAGCAGCCCCCCCTCCCTACCACCCCGGCGGGGCATCCGCCCAAGGCCCACCCCAAGCGTTCCAAAGTACCGAGGAGCGTTGCAAACGGGAACGGCCCGGACACGCGTCCCGGTCTCACGGGATGCGCGTCCCGGTCGCACGGGTCGCGCATCCCGGGAGGGCCGACGGAGGAAGCCGGCGCACGGCCGCCGCGCGGACGGCCGGCGGCGGCGCCCATGCGCCGGGGCCTCGGCGGGCGCGTGCCGGCTCCCTCGGGGACGAACGGTGCCGGGCGCGCCCGCCGCGAGGCGACGGACTTGTGCGGAGTGGAGCGGAAGTCCCGCCGCGGCAGCAGCCGCCCCCCCTCCCTACCACCCCGGCGGGGCATCCGCCCAAAGCCCACCCCAAGCGTTCCAAAGTACCGAGGAGCGTTGCAAACGGGAACGGCCCGGACACGCGTCCCGGTCGCACGGGATGCGCGTCCCGGTCGCACGGGATGCGCGTCCCGGTCGCACGGGTCGCGCGTCCCGGGAGGACAGACCGAGCAAGCCGAGGTGCCGCTCACGGCCGCCGCGAGGGACGTACGGCGCCGGCGCCCGCGCCCCGTGGCACGGCCTAGAGCGTGCCCCCCTGCCACCCCATCGGGGCATCGGCGCAAAGCCCACCGCGGGGTAGATAACCGAAGGCAACGAGGGACGGTGGATGCACATATCCGAGCAGTGGCGATAGGGCCGGAGGGAGCACCGACAGGGCCGTGAGATTTTAAAGTACCGAGGGAATTTGCAAACCGGGCCCGCCCCTCCCCCCGTCCATCGCACGCCGATCGGGGGTCCGGCGCCCCGCGGGGGGCTGCCGGCATGCGCTCCCGGTGCAGGCATCGACGAGCCGCCCGCGACCTCCACTCGGGTCCGAGCCCCCAAGCGCGGATGCCGAAACGCGCCGGCCGCGGCAGCCCCACCCCTGCCACCCCATCGGGGCATCGGCGCAAGGCCCACCCTGGGGTAGATAACCGAAGGCAACGAGGGACGGTGGATGCACATATCCGAGCAATAGCGATAGGGCCGGAGCGAAGACCGAGGGGGTCGGGGGGTTTTAATGTTCCGAGGGAAGTTGGAAACGGGGCCCGCCCGGACGCCCGTCCCTCGCACGCCGATCGGGGGTCCCGCACCCCGCGGGGGGCTGCCGGCATGCGCCCCTAGTACAAGCATCGACGAGTCGCCCGCGACCTCCACTCGGATCCGGCGGCGCACGCGCGGATGGCGAAACGCGGCGGCCGCGGCTGCAGCCCCCCTACCACCCCGTTGGCGCGTCGGCGCAAAGCCCACCCCGGGGAGGATAACCGAAGGCGACGAGGGACGATGCATGCACATATCCGAGCAAATACCGAGAGGGTCGGGGGGAAGACCGAGAGGCAAGGGGTGTTTAGAGTACCGAGGGAAGTTGCGAAAGGGGCCCGCCCGGACGCTCGCCGCTCGCACGCGGATCGGGGGTCCGGCGTTGCGCGCCGCCGGCCAGCGCGATCCGGCGGGGCGCACGGAGGGCGCCGCCCATCGCCGGAGCTTGCTCGGTCATCTCTGCCGCACGGACACGTAAGCGCCGCCGCGCAAGGTTCGGCCGGCGGGGCGGACGGTTCGCCGCCACAGGCCTTTCCCGCAGCCGAAACGTGGGCCCGGCGTTGCGCGCCGGCGGGCCGCGCAATCCGCCGGGGCGCACGGCGGGCGCCGCCCGTCGCCGGGGCTTCGCTCGGTCATCTCGGCCGCACGGACACGTGCGCGCAGCCGCGGAAGGTTCGGCCGGCGGGGCGGACGGTTCGCCGACGCAGGCCTCTCCCGCGGCCGGAACGCGGGACCGGCGTTGCGCGCCGGCGGAAGGCGCGATCCGGCAGGGCGCACGGCGGGCGCCGCCCGGGCTTCGCTCGGTCATCTCGGCCGCACGGACACGTGCGCGCCGCCCATCGCCGGGGCTTCGCTCGGTCATCTCGGCCGCGCCGCCACGTGCGCGCCGCCGCGGAAGGCTTGGCCGGCCGGGCGGACGGTTCGCCGCCGCAGGCCTTTCCCGCAGCATGCGCCCCTTCGCCCGAACGACCGCGGGACTCCGGTACGGCCTAGCCGTCGGCCGCCCGGCTGCAAGCCGTCGGGGCCGCTCGATCCCCGTCGCGTGCCGGCCGCCGCTCGGGCCAGCCGGCCGGCTGCCGCACGTAACCTCTGACCTCATCAGCGGTCGATCCGCACCGCGCTGGTCTTCGGTGCGGACCCGTCGGGGCCGTGCCGCGCCGGCCGTCGCATCCGGTTCCGCAGGCGCCGCCCGGTTGCCTCCCGCCCTCGTGCGCTCGCGCCGGCCGGGCGACGCGGTGCCCGCGGGACTCGGGCATGGTTGAGCCGTCGGTCGCCCGGCGGCATGCCGCCGCCGCTCCGCGCCGCGTGCCGGCTGCGCTCCTCCCCGCGCCCGTCCGCGGGCGGGCCCGCCGCCGCTCGCGCCGGCCGGGCGACGCGGTGCCCGCGGGACTCGGGCATGGTTGAGCCGTCGGCCGCCCGGCGGCATGCCGCCGCCGCTCCGCGCCGCGTGCCGGCTGCGCTCCTCCCCGCGTCCGTCCGCGGGCGGGCCCGCCGCCGCTCGCGCCGGCCGGGCGACGCGGTGCCCGCGGGACTCGGGCACGGTTGAGCCGACGGCCGCCCGGCGGCATGCCGCCGCCGCTCCGCGCCGCGTGCCGGCTGCGCTCCTCCCCGCGCCCGTCCGTGGGCGGGCCCGCCGCCGCTCGGCCTAGCCCCCCGGCTGCCGCACGTAACCTGCGACCTCGTCGGCGCTGGATGCGCCTCGTGACAGTTTTCGGTGGGGCGCCGCGGAGGCGCCGGGGGCCCATGCGACGGGCCAGGGGGCGAACGGAGGGCTCGGTCAGCCCTAACAGGGGACCGGCGACAAAGGAGCGGTCGCGCAAAGCTTCGTAAGGGACCCAGACGACGGGCCTACCGATCCGAAGCACCGCGCACGGACGCGCAGCGGGCCCACGACGGGCCGACACGGAAGGCCCGCCGCCAAGGCCGCAAAACCGACAAAGGAACCCACGGGGACGCACCAGAGCGGGCAAAGCTTTCACCGAACGGGACGGGTCCGAGCCCCCGCAACAGGCGAGGGCGACGGATCCGACCAAGTAAGGCCGATCCCGCTCCACGCACGCGCGGCCGCAGGAACTTCGTGAGGGACGGGACGACCGGCCGACCGAACCGAAGCGCCGCGCACGGCCGCCGCGAGGGCCGGCCGGAGGCATAGACCGAGCGCCGCGCCAGCGGAAGGAGCGTGCCGGCTCCGTCGGGGACCACCTGCGCACGGTCCGTCCGAGCGAGCCGACGGACCGGCGCGGAAGGCCCGGCGCCGAGCCCGCAAAACCGACAAAGGAACCCACAGGGACGCACCAAAGCGGCCCAAGATTTCACCGAGACGGGACCGAGCCCACGCAACATGCGATGGCGACGGATCGGACCAAGTAAGGCCGATCCAACTCCGCGCGCGCGCGGCCGCGAGCACTTCGTGAGGGACAGGAAGACCGGCCGACCGAACCGAAGCGCCGCGCACGGCCGCCACAAGGGCCGGCTGGAGGCGTAGACCGAGAGCCGCACCAGCGGAAGGAGCGTGCCGGCTCCGTCGTGGGCCAACTCCGCGGGGCCCATCCGAGCGAGCCGACGGGCCGGCGCGGAAGGCCCGGCCGAACCCGCAAAACCGACAAAGGAACCCACAGGGACGCACCAGAGCGGACAAAGATTTCACCGAACAGGACGGGACCGAGCCCACGGAACATGCGAGGGCGAAGGATCGGACCAAGTAAGGCCGATCCAACTCCGCGCGCGCGCGGCCGCGAACACTTCATGAGGGACGGGAAGACCGGCCGACCGATCCGAAGCACCGCGCACGGCCGCCGCAAGGGCCGACCGAAGGAATAGACCGAGCGCCGCACCAGCGGAAGGAGCGTGCCGGCTCCGTCGTGGGCCAACTCCGCGGGGCCCATCCGAGCGAGCCGACGGGCCGGCACGGAAGGCCCGGCCGAACCCGCAAAACCGACAAAGGAACCCACAGGGACGCACCAGAGCGGACAAAGATTTCACCGAACGGGACGGGACCGAGCCCACGCAACATGCGAGGGCGAAGGATCGGACCAAGTAAGGCCGATCCAACTCCGCGCGCGCGCGGCCGCGAAAACTTCGTCAGGGACGGGCCGACCGATCCGAAGCGCCGTGCACGGCCGCCGCAACGGCCGGCCGGAGGCGTAGACCGAGCGCCGCGCCAGCAGAAGGAGCGTGCCGGCTCCGTCGTGGGCCCGCTGCGCGTGGCCCATCCGAGCGAGCCGACGGGCCGAATCCCTCGAGGACGAACGGTGCCGGGCACGCCCGCAGCGAGTGCCCACGGCGGGCTTGTGCGGAGTGGAGCGGAAGGCCCGCCGCGGCGGCAGCAGCCCCCCCTCCCTACCACCCCAGCGGGGCATCCGCCCAAAGCCCACCCCAAGCGTTCCAAAGTACCGAGGAGCGTTGCAAACGGGAACCGCCCGGACATGCGTCCCGGTCGCACGGGATGCGCGTCCCGGTCGCACGGGTCGCGCGTCCCGGGAGGGCCGACGGAGGAAGCCGAAGTGCCGTGCGCGGCCGCCGCGACGGCCGGACGGCGGCGGCGCCCGTGCGCCGCGGCAAAGGCGGGAGCGGCCCGGCTCCGTCCGGGGCGCCGCGAGCTTCGGTCGAACCTTTGCCGTGACTCTTCGCAATAGGCCAAGCCCATTCACACTTGGCTAAGCCTAGGCCAAGCCAAGGCCTCCAATGCTTGGCCAAGTGCCTCCAAGGTCGGCCAAGACGGTGCCCAGCGTGCCAAAGC
>NC_143199.1:405000-407500 GCF_051530095.1 Phoenix dactylifera | reverse complement strand
CCATGCGCCGGGGCCTCGGCGGGCGCGTGCCGGCTCCCTCGGGGACGAACGGTGCCGGGCGCGCCCGCCGCGAGGCGACGGACTTGTGCGGAGTGGAGCGGAAGTCCCGCCGCGGCAGCAGCCGCCCCCCCTCCCTACCACCCCGGCGGGGCATCCGCCCAAAGCCCACCCCAAGCGTTCCAAAGTACCGAGGAGCGTTGCAAACGGGAACGGCCCGGACACGCGTCCCGGTCGCACGGGATGCGCGTCCCGGTCGCACGGGTCGCGCGTCCCGGGAGGACAGACCGAGCAAGCCGAGGTGCCGCTCACGGCCGCCGCGAGGGACGTACGGCGCCGGCGCCCGCGCCCTGTGGCACGGCCTAGAGCGTGCCCCCTTGCCACCCCATCGGGGCATCGGCGCAAAGCCCACCGCGGGGTAGATAACCGAAGGCAACGAGGGACGGTGGATGCACATATCCGAGCAGTGGCGATAGGGCCGGAGGGAGCACCGACAGGGCCGTGAGATTTTAAAGTACCGAGGGAATTTGCAAACCGGGCCCGCCCCTCCCCCCGTCCATCGCACGCCGATCGGGGGTCCGGCGCCCCGCGGGGGGCTGCCGGCATGCGCTCCCGGTGCAGGCATCGACGAGCCGCCCGCGACCTCCACTCGGGTCCGAGCCCCCAAGCGCGGATGCCGAAACGCGCCGGCCGCGGCAGCCCCACCCCTGCCACCCCATCGGGGCATCGGCGCAAGGCCCACCCTGGGGTAGATAACCGAAGGCAACGAGGGACGGTGGATGCACATATCCGAGCAATAGCGATAGGGCCGGAGCGAAGACCGAGGGGGTCGGGGGGTTTTAATGTTCCGAGGGAAGTTGGAAACGGGGCCCGCCCGGACGCCCGTCCCTCGCACGCCGATCGGGGGTCCCGCACCCCGCGGGGGGCTGCCGGCATGCGCCCCTAGTACAAGCATCGACGAGTCGCCCGCGACCTCCACTCGGATCCGGCGGCGCACGCGCGGATGGCGAAACGCGGCGGCCGCGGCTGCAGCCCCCCTACCACCCCGTTGGCGCGTCGGCGCAAAGCCCACCCCGGGGAGGATAACCGAAGGCGATGAGGGACGATGCATGCACATATCCGAGCAAATACCGAGAGGGTCGGGGGGAAGACCGAGAGGCAAGGGGTGTTTAGAGTACCGAGGGAAGTTGCGAAAGGGGCCCGCCCGGACGCTCGCCGCTCGCACGCGGATCGGGGGTCCGGCGTTGCGCGCCGCCGGCCAGCGCGATCCGGCGGGGCGCACGGAGGGCGCCGCCCATCGCCGGAGCTTGCTCGGTCATCTCTGCCGCACGGACACGTAAGCGCCGCCGCGCAAGGTTCGGCCGGCGGGGCGGACGGTTCGCCGCCGCAGGCCTTTCCCGCAGCCGGAACGTGGGCTCGGCGTTGCGCGCCGGCGGGCCGCGCAATCCGCCGGGGCGCACGGCGGGCGCCGCCCGTCGCCGGGGCTTCGCTCGGTCATCTCGGCCGCACGGACACGTGCGCGCAGCCGCGGAAGGTTCGGCCGGCGGGGCGGACGGTTCGCCGACGCAGGCCTCTCCCGCGGCCGGAACGCGGGACCGGCGTTGCGCGCCGGCGGAAGGCGCGATCCGGCAGGGCGCACGGCGGGCGCCGCCCGGGCTTCGCTCGGTCATCTCGGCCGCACGGACACGTGCGCGCCGCCCATCGCCGGGGCTTCGCTCGGTCATCTCGGCCGCGCCGCCACGTGCGCGCCGCCGCGGAAGGCTTGGCCGGCCGGGCGGACGGTTCGCCGCCGCAGGCCTTTCCCGCAGCATGCGCCCCTTCGCCCGAACGACCGCGGGACTCCGGTACGGCCTAGCCGTCGGCCGCCCGGCTGCAAGCCGTCGGGGCCGCTCGATCCCCGTCGCGTGCCGGCCGCCGCTCGGGCCAGCCGGCCGGCTGCCGCACGTAACCTCTGACCTCATCAGCGGTCGATCCGCACCGCGCTGGTCTTCGGTGCGGACCCGTCGGGGCCGTGCCGCGCCGGCCGTCGCATCCGGTTCCGCAGGCGCCGCCCGGTTGCCTCCCGCCCTCGTGCGCTCGCGCCGGCCGGGCGACGCGGTGCCCGCGGGACTCGGGCATGGTTGAGCCGTCGGCCGCCCGGCGGCATGCCGCCGCCGCTCCGCGCCGCGTGCCGGCTGCGCTCCTCCCCGCGCCCGTCCGCGGGCGGGCCCGCCGCCGCTCGCGCCGGCCGGGCGACGCGGTGCCCGCGGGACTCGGGCATGGTTGAGCCGTCGGCCGCCCGGCGGCATGCCGCCGCCGCTCCGCGCCGCGTGCCGGCTGCGCTCCTCCCCGCGCCCGTCCGCGGGCGGGCCCGCCGCCGCTCGCGCCGGCCGGGCGACGCGGCGCCCGCGGGACTCGGGCACGGTTGAGCCGACGGCCGCCCGGCGGCATGCCGCCGCCGCTCCGCGCCGCGTGCCGGCTGCGCTCCTCCCCGCGCCCGTCCGTGGGCGGGCCCGCCGCCGCT
>NC_143199.1:390000-395000 GCF_051530095.1 Phoenix dactylifera | reverse complement strand
GCGCGGGCCAAATGCGCAGAACCGAGCGACCACGCCGCGGCCGCGCGCGCGCCAAGGCGCGGGAGCACGACGAAGCGCGCGCCCGAGCGGCCGATCGGCCCAGCGCGCCCGTCCTTGCGCGTCACCGGCCAACGGCCCCGCGCACGCGCGGCGCGCCCGCCCGCGCGGCGCGACCATCCGCGCTGGGCGACGGGCTCGGGCGGAAGGCCCGCCCAGGCAGGACACACCCCCTTACCTCCCCAGCGGGGCATCCTCCGAAGGCCCACCCCAAGGGCTCCAGCGAATCGAGGAGCATTGCACACGGAAACGGCCCGGACGCGAGTCCCGGTCGCACGGGGTGCGCATCCGGAACGTCCGGGACGCGCTTCCCGGGAGGGCCGATGGAGGGAGCCGAAGTGGCGCACGGCCGCCGGGCACGGACGGCCGAAGGCAGCGCCCGTGCGCCGGGAAGTCGGCAGGCGCGTGCCGGCTCCGTCGGGGACGAAATGTGCCGGGCAAGTCCGCCGCGAGGCAACGGTCCTGTGCGGAGTGGAGCGGAAGGCCCGCCGCGGCGGCAGCAGACCCCCCCTCCCTACCACCCCGGCGGGGCATCCGCCCAAAGCCCACCCCAAGCGTTCCAAAGTACCGAGGAGCGTTGCAAACGGGAACGGCCCGGACACGCGACCCGGTCGCACGGGATGCGCGTCCCGGTCGCACGGGTCGCGCGTCCCGGGAGGGCCGACGGACGAAGCCGAAGTGGCGCACGGCCGCCGCGCACGGACGGCCGGCGGCGGCGCCCGTGCGCCGGAAAGTCGTCGGGCGCGCGACGGCTCCGTCGGGGACGAACGGTGCCGGGCACGACCGCCGCGAGGCAACGGACTTGTGCGGAGGGGGGCGGAAGGCCCGCCGCGGCGGCGCCAGCCCCCCCTCCCTACCACCCCGACGGGGCATCCGCCCAAAGCCCACCCCAAGCGTTCCAAAGTACCGAGGAGCGTTGCAAACGGGAACCGCCCGGACACGCGTCCCGGTCGCACGGGATGCGCGTCCCGGTCGCACGGGTCGCGCGTCCCGGGAGGGCCGACGGAGGAAGCCGGCGCACGGCCGCCGCGCGGACGGCCGGCGGGGGCGCCCATGCGCCGGGGCCTCGGCGGGCGCGGGCCGGCTCCCTCGGGGACGAACGGTGCCGGGCCCGCCCGCCGCGAGGCGACGGACTTGTGCGGAGTGGAGCGGAAGTCCCGCCGCGGCAGCAGCAGCCCCCCCTCCCTACCACCCCGGCGGGGCATCCGCCCAAGGCCCACCCCAAGCGTTCCAAAGTACCGAGGAGCGTTGCAAACGGGAACGGCCCGGACACGCGTCCCGGTCTCACGGGATGCGCGTCCCGGTCGCACGGGTCGCGCATCCCGGGAGGGCCGACGGAGGAAGCCGGCGCACGGCCGGCGGCGGCGCCCATGCGCCGGGGCCTCGGCGGGCGCGTGCCGGCTCCCTCGGGGACGAACGGTGCCGGGCGCGCCCGCCGCGAGGCGACGGACTTGTGCGGAGTGGAGCGGAAGTCCCGCCGCGGCAGCAGCAGCCCCCCCTCCCTACCACCCCGGCGGGGCATCCGCCCAAGGCCCACCCCAAGCGTTCCAAAGTACCGAGGAGCGTTGCAAACGGGAACGGCCCGGACACGCGTCCCGGTCTCACGGGATGCGCGTCCCGGTCGCACGGGTCGCGCATCCCGGGAGGGCCGACGGAGGAAGCCGGCGCACGGCCGCCGCGCGGACGGCCGGCGGCGGCGCCCATGCGCCGGGGCCTCGGCGGGCGCGTGCCGGCTCCCTCGGGGACGAACGGTGCCGGGCGCGCCCGCCGCGAGGCGACGGACTTGTGCGGAGTGGAGCGGAAGTCCCGCCGCGGCAGCAGCCGCCCCCCCTCCCTACCACCCCGGCGGGGCATCCGCCCAAAGCCCACCCCAAGCGTTCCAAAGTACCGAGGAGCGTTGCAAACGGGAACGGCCCGGACACGCGTCCCGGTCGCACGGGATGCGCGTCCCGGTCGCACGGGTCGCGCGTCCCGGGAGGACAGACCGAGCAAGCCGAGGTGCCGCTCACGGCCGCCGCGAGGGACGTACGGCGCCGGCGCCCGCGCCCCGTGGCACGGCCTAGAGCGTGCCCCCCTGCCACCCCATCGGGGCATCGGCGCAAAGCCCACCGCGGGGTAGATAACCGAAGGCAACGAGGGACGGTGGATGCACATATCCGAGCAGTGGCGATAGGGCCGGAGGGAGCACCGACAGGGCCGTGAGATTTTAAAGTACCGAGGGAATTTGCAAACCGGGCCCGCCCCTCCCCCCGTCCATCGCACGCCGATCGGGGGTCCGGCGCCCCGCGGGGGGCTGCCGGCATGCGCTCCCGGTGCAGGCATCGACGAGCCGCCCGCGACCTCCACTCGGGTCCGAGCCCCCAAGCGCGGATGCCGAAACGCGCCGGCCGCGGCAGCCCCACCCCTGCCACCCCATCGGGGCATCGGCGCAAGGCCCACCCTGGGGTAGATAACCGAAGGCAACGAGGGACGGTGGATGCACATATCCGAGCAATAGCGATAGGGCCGGAGCGAAGACCGAGGGGGTCGGGGGGTTTTAATGTTCCGAGGGAAGTTGGAAACGGGGCCCGCCCGGACGCCCGTCCCTCGCACGCCGATCGGGGGTCCCGCACCCCGCGGGGGGCTGCCGGCATGCGCCCCTAGTACAAGCATCGACGAGTCGCCCGCGACCTCCACTCGGATCCGGCGGCGCACGCGCGGATGGCGAAACGCGGCGGCCGCGGCTGCAGCCCCCCTACCACCCCGTTGGCGCGTCGGCGCAAAGCCCACCCCGGGGAGGATAACCGAAGGCGACGAGGGACGATGCATGCACATATCCGAGCAAATACCGAGAGGGTCGGGGGGAAGACCGAGAGGCAAGGGGTGTTTAGAGTACCGAGGGAAGTTGCGAAAGGGGCCCGCCCGGACGCTCGCCGCTCGCAGGCGATCCGGCGGGGCGCACGGAGGGCGCCGCCCATCGCCGGAGCTTGCTCGGTCATCTCTGCCGCACGGACACGTAAGCGCCGCCGCGCAAGGTTCGGCCGGCGGGGCGGACGGTTCGCCGCCGCAGGCCTTTCCCGCAGCCGGAACGTGGGCCCGGCGTTGCGCGCCGGCGGGCCGCGCAATCCGCCGGGGCGCACGGCGGGCGCCGCCCGTCGCCGGGGCTTCGCTCGGTCATCTCGGCCGCACGGACACGTGCGCGCAGCCGCGGAAGGTTCGGCCGGCGGGGCGGACGGTTCGCCGACGCAGGCCTCTCCCGCGGCCGGAACGCGGGACCGGCGTTGCGCGCCGGCGGAAGGCGCGATCCGGCAGGGCGCACGGCGGGCGCCGCCCGGGCTTCGCTCGGTCATCTCGGCCGCACGGACACGTGCGCGCCGCCCATCGCCGGGGCTTCGCTCGGTCATCTCGGCCGCGCCGCCACGTGCGCGCCGCCGCGGAAGGCTTGGCCGGCCGGGCGGACGGTTCGCCGCCGCAGGCCTTTCCCGCAGCATGCGCCCCTTCGCCCGAACGACCGCGGGACTCCGGTACGGCCTAGCCGTCGGGGCCGCTCGATCCCCGTCGCGTGCCGGCCGCCGCTCGGGCCAGCCGGCCGGCTGCCGCACGTAACCTCTGACCTCATCAGCGGTCGATCCGCACCGCGCTGGTCTTCGGTGCGGACCCGTCGGGGCCGTGCCGCGCCGGCCGTCGCATCCGGTTCCGCAGGCGCCGCCCGGTTGCCTCCCGCCCTCGTGCGCTCGCGCCGGCCGGGCGACGCGGTGCCCGCGGGACTCGGGCATGGTTGAGCCGTCGGCCGCCCGGCGGCATGCCGCCGCCGCTCCGCGCCGCGTGCCGGCTGCGCTCCTCCCCGCGCCCGTCCGCGGGCGGGCCCGCCGCCGCTCGCGCCGGCCGGGCGACGCGGTGCCCGCGGGACTCGGGCATGGTTGAGCCGTCGGCCGCCCGGCGGCATGCCGCCGCCGCTCCGCGCCGCGTGCCGGCTGCGCTCCTCCCCGCGCCCGTCCGCGGGCGGGCCCGCCGCCGCTCGCGCCGGCCGGGCGACGCGGTGCCCGCGGGACTCGGGCACGGTTGAGCCGACGGCCGCCCGGCGGCATGCCGCCGCCGCTCCGCGCCGCGTGCCGGCTGCGCTCCTCCCCGCGCCCGTCCGTGGGCGGGCCCGCCG
Organism: Phoenix dactylifera; assembly: GCF_051530095.1. Classification (NCBI taxonomy): domain Eukaryota; kingdom Viridiplantae; phylum Streptophyta; class Magnoliopsida; order Arecales; family Arecaceae; genus Phoenix; species Phoenix dactylifera. Next base: position 390,808 of record NC_143199.1, on the reverse strand, counting down.
CCGCTCGGCCTAGCCCCCCGGCTGCCGCACGTAACCTGCGACCTCGTCGGCGCTGGATGCGCGTCGTGACAGTTTTCGGTGGGGCGCCGCGGAGGCGCCGGGGGCCCATGCGACGGGCCAGGGGGCGAACGGAGGGCTCGGTCAGCCCTAACAGGGGACCGGCGACAAAGGAGCGGTCGCGCAAAGCTTCGTAAGGGACCCAGACGACGGGCCTACCGATCCGAAGCACCGCGCACGGACGCGCAGCGGGCCCACGACGGGCCGACACGGAAGGCCCGCCGCCAAGGCCGCAAAACCGACAAAGGAACCCACGGGGACGCACCAGAGCGGGCAAAGCTTTCACCGAACGGGACGGGACCGAGCCCCCGCAACAGGCGAGGGCGACGGATCCGACCAAGTAAGGCCGATCCCGCTCCACGCACGCGCGGCCGCAGGAACTTCGTGAGGGACGGGACGACCGGCCGACCGAACCGAAGCGCCGCGCACGGCCGCCGCGAGGGCCGGCCGGAGGCATAGACCGAGCGCCGCGCCAGCGGAAGGAGCGTGCCGGCTCCGTCGGGGACCACCTGCGCACGGTCCGTCCGAGCGAGCCGACGGACCGGCGCGGAAGGCCCGGCGCCGAGCCCGCAAAACCGACAAAGGAACCCACAGGGACGCACCAAAGCGGCCCAAGATTTCACCGAGACGGGACCGAGCCCACGCAACATGCGATGGCGACGGATCGGACCAAGTAAGGCCGATCCAACTCCGCGCGCGCGCGGCCGCGAGCACTTCGTGAGGGACAGGAAGACCGGCCGACCGAACCGAA
>NC_143199.1:375000-380000 GCF_051530095.1 Phoenix dactylifera | reverse complement strand
CGTCGGGGACGAACGGTGCCGGGCACGACCGCCGCGAGGCAACGGACTTGTGCGGAGGGGGGCGGAAGGCCCGCCGCGGCGGCGCCAGCCCCCCCTCCCTACCACCCCGACGGGGCATCCGCCCAAAGCCCACCCCAAGCGTTCCAAAGTACCGAGGAGCGTTGCAAACGGGAACCGCCCGGACACGCGTCCCGGTCGCACGGGATGCGCGTCCCGGTCGCACGGGTCGCGCGTCCCGGGAGGGCCGACGGAGGAAGCCGGCGCACGGCCGCCGCGCGGACGGCCGGCGGGGGCGCCCATGCGCCGGGGCCTCGGCGGGCGCGGGCCGGCTCCCTCGGGGACGAACGGTGCCGGGCCCGCCCGCCGCGAGGCGACGGACTTGTGCGGAGTGGAGCGGAAGTCCCACCGCGGCAGCAGCAGCCCCCCCTCCCTACCACCCCGGCGGGGCATCCGCCCAAGGCCCACCCCAAGCGTTCCAAAGTACCGAGGAGCGTTGCAAACGGGAACGGCCCGGACACGCGTCCCGGTCTCACGGGATGCGCGTCCCGGTCGCACGGGTCGCGCATCCCGGGAGGGCCGACGGAGGAAGCCGGCGCACGGCCGCCGCGCGGACGGCCGGCGGCGGCGCCCATGCGCCGGGGCCTCGGCGGGCGCGTGCCGGCTCCCTCGGGGACGAACGGTGCCGGGCGCGCCCGCCGCGAGGCGACGGACTTGTGCGGAGTGGAGCGGAAGTCCCGCCGCGGCAGCAGCAGCCCCCCCTCCCTACCACCCCGGCGGGGCATCCGCCCAAGGCCCACCCCAAGCGTTCCAAAGTACCGAGGAGCGTTGCAAATGGGAACGGCCCGGACACGCGTCCCGGTCTCACGGGATGCGCGTCCCGGTCGCACGGGTCGCGCATCCCGGGAGGGCCGACGGAGGAAGCCGGCGCACGGCCGCCGCGCGGACGGCCGGCGGCGGCGCCCATGCGCCGGGGCCTCGGCGGGCGCGTGCCGGCTCCCTCGGGGACGAACGGTGCCGGGCGCGCCCGCCGCGAGGCGACGGACTTGTGCGGAGTGGAGCGGAAGTCCCGCCGCGGCAGCAGCCGCCCCCCCTCCCTACCACCCCGGCAGGGCATCCGCCCAAAGCCCACCCCAAGCGTTCCAAAGTACCGAGGAGCGTTGCAAACGGGAGCGGCCCGGACACGCGTCCCGGTCGCACGGGATGCGCGTCCCGGTCGCACGGGTCACGCGTCCCGGGAGGACAGACCGAGCAAGCCGAGGTGCCGCTCACGGCCGCCGCGAGGGACGTACGGCGCCGGCGCCCGCGCCCCGTGGCACGGCCTAGAGCGTGCCCCCCTGCCACCCCATCGGGGCATCGGCGCAAAGCCCACCGCGGGGTAGATAACCGAAGGCAACGAGGGACGGTGGATGCACATATCCGAGCAGTGGCGATAGGGCCGGAGGGAGCACCGACAGGGCCGTGAGATTTTAAAGTACCGAGGGAATTTGCAAACCGGGCCCGCCCCTCCCCCCGTCCATCGCACGCCGATCGGGGGTCCGGCGCCCCGCGGGGGGCTGCCGGCATGCGCTCCCGGTGCAGGCATCGACGAGCCGCCCGCGACCTCCACTCGGGTCCGAGCCCCCAAGCGCGGATGCCGAAACGCGCCGGCCGCGGCAGCCCCACCCCTGCCACCCCATCGGGGCATCGGCGCAAGGCCCACCCTGGGGTAGATAACCGAAGGCAACGAGGGACGGTGGATGCACATATCCGAGCAATAGCGATAGGGCCGGAGCGAAGACCGAGGGGGTCGGGGGGTTTTAATGTTCCGAGGGAAGTTGGAAACGGGGCCCGCCCGGACGCCCGTCCCTCGCACGCCGATCGGGGGTCCCGCACCCCGCGGGGGGCTGCCGGCATGCGCCCCTAGTACAAGCATCGACGAGTCGCCCGCGACCTCCACTCGGATCCGGCGGCGCACGCGCGGATGGCGAAACGCGGCGGCCGCGGCTGCAGCCCCCCTACCACCCCGTTGGCGCGTCGGCGCAAAGCCCACCCCGGGGAGGATAACCGAAGGCGACGAGGGACGATGCATGCACATATCCGAGCAAATACCGAGAGGGTCGGGGGGAAGACCGAGAGGCAAGGGGTGTTTAGAGTACCGAGGGAAGTTGCGAAAGGGGCCCGCTCGGACGCTCGCCGCTCGCAGGCGATCCGGCGGGGCGCACGGAGGGCGCCGCCCATCGCCGGAGCTTGCTCGGTCATCTCTGCCGCACGGACACGTAAGCGCCGCCGCGCAAGGTTCGGCCGGCGGGGCGGACGGTTCGCCGCCGCAGGCCTTTCCCGCAGCCGGAACGTGGGCCCGGCGTTGCGCGCCGGCGGGCCGCGCAATCCGCCGGGGCGCACGGCGGGCGCCGCCCGTCGCCGGGGCTTCGCTCGGTCATCTCGGCCGCACGGACACGTGCGCGCAGCCGCGGAAGGTTCGGCCGGCGGGGCGGACGGTTCGCCGACGCAGGCCTCTCCCGCGGCCGGAACGCGGGACCGGCGTTGCGCGCCGGCGGAAGGCGCGATCCGGCAGGGCGCACGGCGGGCGCCGCCCGGGCTTCGCTCGGTCATCTCGGCCGCACGGACACGTGCGTGCCGCCCATCGCCGGGGCTTCGCTCGGTCATCTCGGCCGCGCCGCCACGTGCGCGCCGCCGCGGAAGGCTTGGCCGGCCGGGCGGACGGTTCGCCGCCGCAGGCCTTTCCCGCAGCATGCGCCCCTTCGCCCGAACGACCGCGGGACTCCGGTACGGCCTAGCCGTCGGCCGCCCGGCTGCAAGCCGTCGGGGCCGCTCGATCCCCGTCGCGTGCCGGCCGCCGCTCGGGCCAGCCGGCCGGCTGCCGCACGTAACCTCTGACCTCATCAGCGGTCGATCCGCACCGCGCTGGTCTTCGGTGCGGACCCGTCGGGGCCGTGCCGCGCCGGCCGTCGCATCCGGTTCCGCAGGCGCCGCCCGGTTGCCTCCCGCCCTCGTGCGCTCGCGCCGGCCGGGCGACGCGGTGCCCGCGGGACTCGGGCATGGTTGAGCCGTCGGCCGCCCGGCGGCATGCCGCCGCCGCTCCGCGCCGCGTGCCGGCTGCGCTCCTCCCCGCGCCCGTCCGCGGGCGGGCCCGCCGCCGCTCGCGCCGGCCGGGCGACGCGGTGCCCGCGGGACTCGGGCATGGTTGAGCCGTCGGCCGCCCGGCGGCATGCCGCCGCCGCTCCGCGCCGCGTGCCGGCTGCGCTCCTCCCCGCGCCCGTCCGCGGGCGGGCCCGCCGCCGCTCGCGCCGGCCGGGCGACGCGGTGCCCGCGGGACTCGGGCACGGTTGAGCCGACGGCCGCCCGGCGGCATGCCGCCGCCGCTCCGCGCCGCGTGCCGGCTGCGCTCCTCCCCGCGCCCGTCCGTGGGCGGGCCCGCCGCCGCTCGGCCTAGCCCCCCGGCTGCCGCACGTAACCTGCGACCTCGTCGGCGCTGGATGCGCGTCGTGACAGTTTTCGGTGGGGCGCCGCGGAGGCGCCGGGGGCCCATGCGACGGGCCAGGGGGCGAACGGAGGGCTCGGTCAGCCCTAACAGGGGACCGGCGACAAAGGAGCGGTCGCGCAAAGCTTCGTAAGGGACCCAGACGACGGGCCTACCGATCCGAAGCACCGCGCACGGACGCGCAGCGGGCCCACGACGGGCCGACACGGAAGGCCCGCCGCCAAGGCCGCAAAACCGACAAAGGAACCCACGGGGACGCACCAGAGCGGGCAAAGCTTTCACCGAACGGGACGGGACCGAGCCCCCGCAACAGGCGAGGGCGACGGATCCGACCAAGTAAGGCCGATCCCGCTCCACGCACGCGCGGCCGCAGGAACTTCGTGAGGGACGGGACGACCGGCCGACCGAACCGAAGCGCCGCGCACGGCCGCCGCGAGGGCCGGCCGGAGGCATAGACCGAGCGCCGCGCCAGCGGAAGGAGCGTGCCGGCTCCGTCGGGGACCACCTGCGCACGGTCCGTCCGAGCGAGCCGACGGACCGGCGCGGAAGGCCCGGCGCCGAGCCCGCAAAACCGACAAAGGAACCCACAGGGACGCACCAAAGCGGCCCAAGATTTCACCGAGACGGGACCGAGCCCACGCAACATGCGATGGCGACGGATCGGACCAAGTAAGGCCGATCCAACTCCGCGCGCGCGCGGCCGCGAGCACTTCGTGAGGGACAGGAAGACCGGCCGACCGAACCGAAGCGCCGCGCACGGCCGCCACAAGGGCCGGCTGGAGGCGTAGACCGAGAGCCGCACCAGCGGAAGGAGCGTGCCGGCTCCGTCGTGGGCCAACTCCGCGGGGCCCATCCGAGCGAGCCGACGGGCCGGCGCGGAAGGCCCGGCCGAACCCGCAAAACCGACAAAGGAACCCACAGGGACGCACCAGAGCGGACAAAGATTTCACCGAACAGGACGGGACCGAGCCCACGGAACATGCGAGGGCGAAGGATCGGACCAAGTAAGGCCGATCCAACTCCGCGCGCGCGCGGCCGCGAACACTTCATGAGGGACGGGAAGACCGGCCGACCGATCCGAAGCAACGCGCACGGCCGCCGCAAGGGCCGACCGAAGGAATAGACCGAGCGCCGCACCAGCGGAAGGAGCGTGCCGGCTCCGTCGTGGGCCAACTCCGCGGGGCCCATCCGAGCGAGCCGACGGGCCGGCACGGAAGGCCCGGCCGAACCCGCAAAACCGACAAAGGAACCCACAGGGACGCACCAGAGCGGACAAAGATTTCACCGAACGGGACGGGACCGAGCCCACGCAACATGCGAGGGCGAAGGATCGGACCAAGTAAGGCCGATCCAACTCCGCGCGCGCGCGGCCGCGAAAACTTCGTCAGGGACGGGACGACGGGCCGACCGATCCGAAGCGCCGTGCACGGCCGCCGCAACGGCCGGCCGGAGGCGTAGACCGAGCGCCGCGCCAGCAGAAGGAGCGTGCCGGCTCCGTCGTGGGCCCGCTGCGCGTGGCCCA